>NW_024871184.1:0-120000 GCF_019054845.1 Dipodomys spectabilis
TTTGATTACTATGGTGTTGTAGTAGAGTTTGAAATTTGGTATTGATTTTCCCTCCAGCACTTTTTTTTCAGCTTTTGATGATTTTTGCTATTCGGGGTCTTTTATTGTTCCGTATGAATTTTTGGAATGCCTCTTCTACATCCTTCAAGAATGAGGTTGGACTATTGATAGGGGTTACATTGAAGTTGTAGATAGCCTTTGCAAGTATTGCCATTTTCACGATGTGGATCCTTCCAATCCAGGAGCATGGGAGGTTTTTCCACTTTCTAATTTCTGTTTTGATTTCCTTTTTTAGGTTTTTAAAGTTTTTCATTAGCCAGGCACTGATGGCTCGTGCCTGTAATCCTAGCTACTCAGGAGGCTGTGATCTGAGGATCATGGTTAAAAGCTAGCCAGGGCAGGAATGTCCGTGAGACTGTTATCTCCAATAAACCACTAGAAAACCGGAAGTGGTGCTGTACCTCAAGTGATAGAGCGCTCGCCTTGAGCTGAAGAGCTGTGGGACAGCACCCAGGTCCACAGTTCAAGACCTATGACTGACAAAAAATAAAAAAGTTTCATCGTAAAGATCCTTCACTTTTTGCTTAATTCCTAGGCGTTTTATTGGGGGGGAGGGGTTATTATAGATGGAGTTGTTTTCCTTGTTTGAGCCACACTTTTCTCATTGTTGGATTAGAGAAAAGCCATTGTCTTTTAGGGTTAATTTTATAACCGGCTACTTTGCCATAGTTTTGAATCATTATGAGTAATTTGGGAGTGGAGTCCATGGGATACTTTAAATACAAGATCATGTCATCTGCAAAGAGGGAGAGTTTTACTTCATCTTTCCCTATTTGTCTCCATTTTATGTTTGCATCTTGTCTTATTGTTGTAGCTTGGCATTCTAATACTAAACTGAAAAAAAAGTGGAGAGAGTGGGACATCTTTGTCCACTTCTTTTTTTATTGTGAAAATACCGTACAGAGGGGTTACAATTACATGGGCAAAACAATGAATACATTTCTTATCAAGCATTGTAGCATCCTCCTTTGTTTTCTTTTCCCATCCCTTAACATCCTTCCCCTGCGTCCACCCAATCCTCCCCCCCCCCCCCCCGCACCAAAGTTGTAAAGCTTGTTTTTGACATAACGACTTGTACATCTCATTGTTGCAATGCAATGGGTCCATCTGAATCCCTATTTAAATTATTTGATTTTCCCCTTATCCTCCACAAATTATAACAATATCAAATACAGTGAAAGCAGGAGTTATACTGTCGGGGAGAGACATACAAAGCAACCAAGAAATAAACTTGCAAATGTGTTAGAAATAATCGAATGAAAGAAAAAAAAAACACTTGAATACATATCTTAGGATTCATTTCCCTAACATCAAATTATCTGATCTTTTATGCTTGATTCAGACATACACTAGATATTGCTAATAAGGGAAAAGATGGGACCTATTTTTTTGGGGGGCCTGGCTTACTCACTTAATATAATTTTTTTTCCAAGCCCTTCCATTTCCTAACAAATGGGGCAATGTCATTCTTTCTGATGGAGGCATAGAATTCCATTGTGTATATATACCACATTTTCTTGATCCATTCATCTACTGAGAGGCAACTGGGTTGGTTCCATATCTTACCTGTAGTAAATAATGCTTCAATAAACATAGTCGTGATGGTAACTTTAGTGTGGACTTGTTTGTGAACATTTGGTTAATGATGCACAGGCTGTAATTTTCTTAATAGAGACCCAGAAACACAACAGATCAAAAAAATGTTGGATAAATGGAATTGCATGAAATTGCAGAGCTTCTGCATGGCAAAGATCATAACAAGCAAGATCAATAGAAAGCCCACGGATTGGGAAATGATCTTCACTAGCCATACAACGGACAAGGGTCTCATATCTAAAATACACCTGGAACTCAAAAAAAATAAATCCCCCAACAACAAATCTTCAAAGAAACAACTGCCTAATAAGTAAGTGGGCTAAAGACTTAAAGAGAAACTTCTCTGAAGAGGAAAGAAGGATGGCCAATAGACACATGAAGAAATGCTCAACCTCCCTAGCCATGAAAAAATGCAAATCAAAACAACATTGACATACCATCTCACTCCAGTTAGAATGGCTAAAATCAAGACCTCTAATAACAACAAATGCTGGAGGGGATGTGGATAGAAGGGAACCTTATTGCATTGTTGGTGGGAGTGTAAACTTTTTCAACCACTTTGGAAAGTAGTACGGAATTTCCTCAACAGACTCCACATAGAGCTCCCCTATGACCCAGCAATCCGTTGTCCCCTTGTTGATTTAAGAGGAAATGGCTTTAGTGTTTCACAATTAAGTATAATGCTAGCTATAGGTTTGTCATAAACAGCCTTTATTCTATTGAGGAATGTTCCCTGGATTCCTAATTTTTCCAGAGCCTTCATCATAAAGGGTTTGTTGGATGTTGTCAAATACTTTTTCTCCAACAATTGAGATAACCATGTGGTTCTTATTCGTGTTCTTGTTGTTGCAATGTTAATTGATATTAATTGATTTGCGTATATTGAACCAACTTTGCATCCCTGAAATGAATCCTGTTTGATTGTGGTGTATTATTTTTTGGATGAATTGTTGAAGTCGATTGACCAAAATTTTGTTGAGAAGTTTTGCATCAATGTTCATCAAAGAAATGTGTTTAAAGTTCTCTTTTTTGATGAGTCCCTGCAAGGTTTGGGGGATGAGGGTTTTTATGGCCTCATTGAATAAGTTCTGTAGTGAACTTTCTCTTTCAATTACATTGAAGAGTTGGAATAGTATTGGTGTGAGCTCTGCTTTGAAGGCCTTGTAGAATTCTGATGTAAATCTGTCTGGTCTTGGGCTTTTTTTAGATGGGACTTCTCTTATTGCTGTTTCTATCTCAATGTTTGATATGGGCCTGTTAAAATGGTTTAACTCATCTTGCTTTAGTTTCGGCATGTCAATATTTGCTATGAAAAGGTCCATTTCTGCCAAGTTCTCAAACTTACTAGCATAGTTTTGAGAAGTATTCCCTTTTAATGTTCTGAATCCTGGTTGTTTCTCTGGTGATGTTTCCAGTCTCATCTCTGAGTTTATTTATTTGGGTGAGTTTTCTTCTTTTTCTGATAAGATTTGTTAAGGATCTGTAAATTTTGTTAATTTTTTCAAAGAACCAACTCTTGTTTTTGTTGATTCTATTTTTTTTTTTTTGGTTCTAATTCATTTAATTCTGATTTAATTTTAATTATTTCTTTCCATCTACTGGGTTGGGGTTTGTCTTGCTGTTCTTTTTCAAGGAGGTTCAGATGTGTCATTAAATTGTTGGCTTCATATCTCTCCAACTTGCCTCTAAGTATTGCCTTTTCTCTGTCCCAGAGGAGCTGGTAATTTGTGCGTTCGTTTTGTTGAATATCATGAACACTTGAATTTCCTTTCTAATCTCTTATGCGACTTACTCGTGATTCAACAGTATGTTGCTCAGCATCCATGTGTTACAGGATTTTCTTTGGTGGTTTTGGCACTGGATTCTAATTTTATTTCCTGTGGTCTGAGAGAATTCAAGGTATAATTTCAATGTTTCTGAATTTGGACTTTTGTTTTGTGACCTAAAATGTGGTCAGTTTTTGAAAATGTTCTATGTGCTGCTGAGAAAAACGTGTATTCTGATACTGCTGGGTGAAATATTCGTTAGATGTCTTTTAAATCTTGTTGATCTTTGCAGTTGTTTAGATCTGCAGTTTATTGAGTTTTTGCTGAGTTGATCTATGTTCTGTGGATAGTGGTTGGTTAATGTTCCCAACAATTAATGTCTTTGGATCTATGTGAGTTTTAAGGGAAGTATTGTTTCTTGGATAAATTTGTGTGCTCCGTTGTTTGGCAAATAGATATTTAGAATTGTAATATCCTCCTGAAGGAGCATACCCTTAATTAATATGTAGCGACCTTCTTTTTCTCTTCTCACTAATTTTAATTTGAAGCCTATTTTTTCTGATATTAGGATTGCAACTCCCACCTGTATATGGGGGACATTTGCTTGGTAGATTTTGTTCCAGTCTTTCACTTTCAAAATGTGTTTGTTTTTATGGGCAAGGTGTGACTCCTGAAGGCAGCAGATAGAAGGATTTTGCTTTTTAATCCAACTAGACAGTCTATGTCGCTTAATTAGAGAGTTAAGTCCTGTAATGTTGAGAGATAGGACTGAGAAGTATTTTTTTTAATTTGGAAAATGCCATACAGATGGTTTACAATTACATGGAAAAGATAATGAGTACATTTCTTATCAAGCATTGTCACCTCCTCCTTTGTTTCCCCTTCCCATCCCTTCCCATATCCCCCCTTATCTAATCCCCTCCGCCCACCAAAGTTGTAAAGTTCATTTTTCAGCATAACGACTTGTACATTTCATTGTTGTAATGGTTCCACCTGTATTCCTATTTAAACGATTAGTTTTTTCCCTTCCCCTGTACAAATAATACTAACATCAAATACAGTGAAATCTGGAGTTATTTTTGTTATGTCGAAAAACGAACTTTGCAACTTTGGCCCGGGAATGGGGGAGGGAGGGAGTGGGGATCAGTGTAGGGGGAGATGAAAGGGATTGGAAAGGGAAACAAAGGAGGAGGCAACAATGCTTGAAAAGAAATGTACTCAATACCTTGCCCATGTAATTGCAACTCCTTGGTACGGTATTTTCACAATAAAAAAAACTTCAAAAAAGTTTATCCCTTAATATAATTCATATACCAATCAAGAGTAATTTTATATAATCATTACAAGTGTCATTTTATTACTATCATAAAACAGAATAAAATACCAGTCCCAATTATTACCTACATATCATTAGTCTTAATTCCTAATCATTATCTAAATATCTTAAACAATCTAAATAGTCATGTCTTTAACATAGACATAAATATTCTATCCTTTTTACTTAACATTTTCCAGGGGCATATATTCATGTTTCTTTTTTTAAAATTTTTTATTTTATTTTTATTTTTTGTGAACATACTTAACAGAGAGGTTACAATTACATGGGCAAGATAATGAGTACATTTCTTATCAAGCATTGCAGCCTCCTCCTTTGTTTACCCTTCACATCCCTTCCTAGCCTCCCCCCGCCCACCAACTCAATTCTGCCCCCCCACCAAAGTTGTAAAGTTCGTTTTCCACATGACAACTTGTACTTCTCATTGTTGCAACGGGCCCACCTGGATACTTAAATGACTTGTTTTTCCCCATCTCCTCCACAAATTATACCGACATCAAATATAGTGAAAGCAGGGGTTATACTGTGGGGGAGGGACATATAAAGCAACAAGGAAATGATCTTATAAATGCGTTAGAAACAAATGCATGAAACAAAAAAAAACATTTAAATACATATCTAAGGGTTCATTTTCCTTGCATCACACTAAAGCTACCAGCACAACTATGTTGATTGCAGCATTATTTACCATAGCTAAGATATGGAACCAACCCAGATGCCCCTCAGTAGATGAATGGATCAAGAAAATGTGGTATATATACATAATGGATTTCTATGCCTCCATCAGAAAGAATGACATTCCCCCATTTGTTAGGAAATGGAAAGACTTGGAAAAAATTATAATAAGTGAAGTAAGCCAAGCCCAAAGAAACATAGGTCCCATTGTTTCCCTTATTTGCAATATCTAGTATATGTATGAGTCAAGCAGAAAAGATCAGATAATATATTCATGTTTCTAAGAAATGTTCACTGCAGTTAAAAAATGCTTTTGTGAAATTAATGTGATGCATGTTGTTGTTGTTTGTAAGGCCTGGACATTGTCCCTAAGCCTTTTTGTGCTCATGGCCAGCACTGTACTAGTTGAAGCAAAGGGCTAATTGCTGTTTTTGAGTGGTTAACTGGAGATAAGAATCTAACATGAACTTTTCTGTCGGGGCTAGATGTGAAAACAGCTTTTAGATCTCAGCAGCCAGAGGAGCTAGAATTATAGGTGTGAGTTACTGGCACTTGGTTTGATGATTTTTTTTTTTTTAAATTTTATTTTATTTTATTTGAGAACATACTGTACAGAGGGGTTACAATTACATGGGCAGGATAATGCATACATTTCTTACCAAGGATTGCAGCCTCCTCCTTTGTTTACCCTTCACCTCCCTTCCCGGCCTCCCCCCTCCCTCCCAACCAATCGTACCCCCCCTCCCCCCCTCCCCACCGACATTGTAAAGCTGGTTTTGACATGACATTTTGTACTTCTCATTGTTGCAACAGGTCCACCTGAATACTTAAACGACTTGTTTGTCCCCATCTCCTCCACATGTTATACTGACATCAAATATAGTGAAAGCGGGGGTTACACTGTGGGGGAGGGACATACAAAGCAACAAGGAAATAATCTTATAAATGCGTTAGAAACACATGCATGAAAGAAACAAAAACATTAAAATACATATTTGAGGTTTTGTTTTCCTAACATCACATTATCTGACTTTTTCCGCTTGACTCATACCTATGCTAGATATTGCAAATAAGGGAAACCATGGGACCTATGTTTCTTTGGGCCTGGCTTACTTCACTTAATATAATTTTTTCCAAGCCTTTCCATTTCCTAACAAATGGGGAAATGTCATTCTTTCTGATGGAGGCATAGAATTCCATTGTGTATATATACCACATCTTCTTGATCCATTCATCTACTGAGGGGCATCTGGGTTGGTTCCATGTCTTAGCTATGGTAAATAATGCTGCAATAAACATAGTTGTGCTGGTAGCTTTAGTGTGGCCTTGTTTGTGATCATTTGGGTAAATGCCCAAACGTGGGATTGCTGGGTCGTTGGGGAGCTCTATGTGGAGTCTTTTGAGGAACCTCCATACTGCTTTCCAAAGTGGTTGAACAAGTTTACATTCCCACCAACAATGAAGTAAGGTTCCTTTCTGTCCACATCCCCTCCAGCATCTGTTGTTGTTAGAGTTCTTGATTTTTGCTGTTCTAACTGGAGTGAGGTGATATCTTAATGTTGTTTTGATTTGCATTTCTTTTATGGCTAGGGATGTTGAACATTTCTTCATGTGTCTATTGGCCATCCTTCTTTCTTCTTCAGAGAAGCTTCTCTTTAAGTCTTTCGCCCACTTACTTATTGGGCAGTTGTTTCTTTGAGGATTTGTTGTTGGGTGGTTTAATTTTTTGAGTTCCAAGTATATTTTAGATATGAGACCCTTGTCCGTTGTATGGCTAGTAAAGATTTTTTCCCAGTCCGTGGGCTTTCTATTGATCTTGCTAGCTATGTCATTTGCCCTGCAGAAGCTCTGCAACCTTATACAATCCCATTTGTCCAGCCTTTCTTTGATTTGTTGTGTTTCCGGGTCTCTATTCAGAAAATTTCGGCCTGAGCCAAGGAGACCTAGGGTTTCTCCTATTCCATCCTGTAATGTTTTCAGAGTGTCTACTTTGAGTTCAAGGTCTTTGATCCATTTGGAGTTGATTCTGGTGCAGGGTGATATATAAGGATCTAGCTTTAGTTTTCTACATGTAGTTAACCAGTTTTGCCAGCACCATTTACTGAAGAGGCTGTCTGTCTTCCATTCTATTGTTTTAGCTCCCTTATCGAAGATTAGATGGCTATAGGTCTGTAGGTTCATTTCTGGGTTTTCAATTCTATTCCATTGGTCCTGAGGTCTGTTCTTATGCCAATACCAAGCTGTTTTGATTACTATGGCTTTATAGTAGAGTTTGAAATTTGGTATTGATATTCCTCCGTTGAGGAGCGTTTTTGCTATTCGGGGTCTTTTATTGTTCCATATGAATTTTTGGATTGCCTCTTCTATTTCCTTGAAGAATGAGGGTGGAATTTTGATAGGTATTGCGTTGAATTTGTAGATAGCCTTGGGAAGTATTGCCATTTTCACGATGTTAATCTTTCCAATCCAGGAGCATGGGAGGTTTTGCCATTTTTTAAGTTCTGTGTTGATTTCCTTTTTCAAGATTTTAAAGTTTTCATCATAGAGGTCCTTCACTGCTTTAGTTAAGTTAATTCCTAGGTATTTTATTTTTTGTGGGGCTATTACAAATGGAGTTGCTTTCCTAATTTCAGCCACACTTTTCTCATTGTTGGCATACAGAAAAGCCATTGATTTTTGGGGGTTAATTTTATAACTTGCTACTTTGCCAAAGTTTTGAATCAGCTTGAGTAATTTGGGAGTGGAGTCTATGGGGTTCTTTAAATACAAGATCATGTCATCTGCAAAGAGGGAGAGTTTTATTTCTTCTTTCCCTATTTGGATCCCCTTTATGTCTGCATCTTGTCTTATTGCTGTAGCTAGGCATTCTAATACTAGATTGAAGAGAAGTGGAGAGAGTGGGCATCCTTGTCTTGTTCCTGAGTTAAGAGGGAATGGCTTTAGTTTTTCACCATTGAGTATAATGCTGGCTGTAGGTTTGTCATATACAGCCTTTATTGTATTGAGGAATGTTCCATGGATTCCTAATTTTTCCAAAACCTTCATCATAAAGGGGTGTTGGATCTTGTCGAATGCTTTTTCTGCGTCTATTGAGATAACCATGTGGTTCTTATTCTTGCTCCTGTTGATGTGATGAATAATATTAATTGATTTGCGTATATTGAACCAGCTTTGCATCCCTGCAATGAATCCTGTTTGATCGTGGTGTATGATTTTTTGGATGAATTGTTGAAGTCGATTGGCCAAAATTTTGTTGAGAAGTTTCGCATCAATGTTCATCAAAGAAATGGGTCTATAGTTCTCTTTCTTTGATGAGTCCCTGCCTGGTTTTGGGATGAGGGTTATGATGGCTTCATAGAATGTGTTCGGTAGTGAGCTTTCTCTTTCAATTTCATTGAAGAGTTGGAGGAGAATTGGTGTGAGCTCTGCTTTGAAGGCCTTGTAAAATTCCGCTGTAAAACCATCTGGTCCTGGACTTTTCTTAGCTGGGAGGTCTCTTATTGCTGTTTCTATTTCAATGCTTGATATGGGCCTGTTAAGATAGTTTACCTCATCTTGGTTTAGTTTTGGCATGTCAATATTTGCTAGGAAGAGGTCCATTTCTGTCAAGTTCTCAAACTTATTAGCATAAAGTTTTGAGAAGTATTCCCTTATAATGTTCTGAATCTTGCTTGTTTCCGTGGTGATATTTCCATTCTCATCTCTGAGTTTATTAATTTGGGTGTGTTCTCTTCTTTTTCTGATAAGATTTGCTAAGGGTCTGTCAATTTTGTTAAGTTTTTCGAAGAACCAACTCTTTGTTTTGTTGATTCTTTCTATAGTTTTTTTGGATTCTAATTCATTTAATTCTGATTTAATTTTGATTATTTCTTTCCGTCTACTGGATTGGGGTTCATCTTGCTGCTCTTTTTCAAGGAGGTTTAGATGTGTCATTAAATTGTTAGTTTCAGATCTCTCCAATTTGTTGATGTAGGAGCTCAGAGCTATAAACTTGCCTCTGAGTACTGCCTTTGCTGTGTCCCAGAGGAGGTGGTATTTTGTGTGTTCATTTTTGTTGAATAGCATGAACATTTGAATTTCCTTTCTAATCTCTTCCATGACCCACTCATGATTCAGCAGTGTGTTGTTCAGCCTCCATGTGATACCGGACTTTCTTTGGTGGCTTTTGATGTTGAGTTCTAACTTTATTCCCTTGTGGTCAGAGAGAATGCAAGGTATAACTTCAATGTTTCTGAATTTAGACAAGTTTGCTTTGTGGCCTAAAATGTGGTCTATTTTAGAAAACGTTCCATGTGCTGCTGAGAAAAACGTGTATTCTGATGCTGCTGGGTGAAATGTTCGGTAAATGTCTGTTAAGTCTAGTTGATCTATGCAGCTGTTTAGATCTGCGGTTTCTCTGTTGAGTTTTTGCCGAGTTGATCTATCTAGTGGGGAGAGTGGTGTGTTAAAATCCCCAACGATTAATGTCTTTGGATCTATATGGGATTTGAGGGAAAGTAGTGTTTCTTTGATAAATTTGGGTGCTCCATTGTTTGGCGAATAGATATTTAGAATTGTAATATCCTCCTGAAGGAGAGATCCTTTAATTAGTATGTAGCGACCTTCTTTATCTCTTTTCATGAATTTTAATTTGAAGTCTATTTTATCTGATATTAGGATTGCAACTCCCGCCTGTTTATGCCGTCCGTTTGCTTGGTAGATTTTGTTCCAGCCTTTAACATTGAAAATGTGTTTGTTTTTATGGGCAAGATGTGATTCCTGCAGGCAGCAGATAGAAGGGTCTTGTTTTTTAATCCAACTAGACAGTGTATGTCGCTTGATTGGAGAGTTCAGTCCGTTAACATTAAGAGATAGGACTGAGAGGTATTTGGGAGTTCCTGCCATGTTATCTACCTTCTTGGGGGCTGCGAAAACTGGGTTCTTCCTATGGTTCTTGGATTCTCAGTTTGGGTGCAGTTTCTTGGCCTTTATTGCGGTCTTGTTGGTTTTCTATGTGTAGGACATCTTTAAGAATCTTTTGTAGGGCTGGTTTGGTGGAGATGTATTGCTTCACTTTTTCTTTGCTATGGAAGGTTTTTATTTGGCCTTCAGTTATGAAGGAGAGTTTAGCTGGGTACAGTATTCTTGGTTGATAGTTGTTTGTTTTTAGGGCATGGCATACATCATTCCAGGCTCTTCTTGCTTTGATTGTCTCTGCTGAGAAATCTGAGGTGATTCTAATTGGTTTCCCTTTATAAGTGATTACCCTTTTCTCCCTGACAGCTTTAAGGATCTTTTCCTTGTTCTGAGTTGATCCTGTGTGGATTATAATGTGTCGGTGGGATGTCCTATTCTGGTCTGGTCTATTTGGGGTTCTAAAGGCTTCTTGTATCTGGACAGGCCTATCTTTTTGCATGTTTGGGAAGTTCTCTACTAGGATCCTGTTAAACAGATTTCCTAGACCATTAACTTCTGTTTCTAGGTGTTCCTCTACACCCATTATCCTTAGATTAGGCCTTCTGATGGTGTCTTCCAGGTGTTGGATAGATCTATCATATTTCTTGTACTTGTCTTGGATGGTTGTATGTTCTTTCTCTATAATATCTAGGCTGTCTTCAATCCCTGAGATTCGATCTTCTGCATGGTCTAACCTGCTGTCAAGACTCTCTACTTTGTTTTTTATCTCTTTTCCTTCTAGTTGGTCAGCTTTGATGGCTTCAAGTTCTTTGTTGAAGCTCTGTTTTAGGTCTTGTATGAATTTCTTTACTTCCTTAATTTGGTGTTCAGTGTTTGTCCTCAAATCGCTTAGTTGATTGGTTATGGTTTCTTTGGGCTCCCATTCCTTCTGTTGGGTTCCATTCAGCATTCCCTTTGGGGTCTCCCTGACTTCCTTCAGCTCTTTGTTAATGGATTCCATGAATGCCTTTAGTGATCTTTGTGTGTTCTCTACCTGGTCTCTCAATTCCTGTATTACTCTTTGATTTGCTTCCTCCCGTTCGTGGGATTCCTGCAGATCTCTTTGAGTGTTCTCAGCCTGCTCACGCCATTCCTCCCTTTCTCTTTGAGTATTCTCAAGTTGTTCACGCAAATCCTGTATCAGTTTTTGAGTAGCTCCCTCACGCTTATGATATTCCTGTATAAACTTCTGGGATGCCTCCTCTCTCTCCCTATCACGCTCATACAGAGTCCTTTGTACGTTGTCAAACTTTTCATTTATCATGTTTGCCACCAGTGTTTGTAGAGCTGTTTGGGAACTCTCCTCTGGATTATTCATTATCTGTTCTAACCCCTGATTATCAAGATTGGGAATTGAGATACCCGAATTTGCCATTTTTCTTGTGCTTTTCCGGCTTACTCTGCCCATTTGAGATGAAGATAGCACCAGTTTTGTGCTAGAACACTATCTTAAGGCAACCATCAACCAAAGTTTGCATTTGTACAGTCAATAGTCTACAGATACAATCTAGTTCAACAGATACATCTATTCCACATCAAACAACTATATGTTAAAGACTTTGAACCGCAGAGAAGAATTTGGAAAGCCAGAAATTATTAGGGTTAGGAAGAGATGTGGGTAAAAAATAGGAATAGATTGGTGTGGGGAGGCACAGGGAGAGTTAACTATGTCCTAATCACAATGCAGGAAATAGGTTGGGTAGGATGTAAGTAGAGAGAGAGAGAAAAAGAAGAAAGGGAAAGGGGAATGAAAAGAGACCAGAAAAAAAATAGAAACGTAAAAATTAATGTTATTTTAAAGATTAAAAGACCATCTATTTATAGAGGAATATGAATATGTTGAGAGAAAGGGAGGGACATAGAGGAGATGAGAAAAACTTTAAAAAAATGCTTAAAATATTGTATAGGTATAAAGTACTGCTATTAGTGAATTTAAGTCTCAGAGGTTTTGAATTGAGTAATAAGTTTGTGGATTAAGTGTGTACACAATGGGGGATAGGGTCTACTGGTTAACTACGGGTTTATCTGAGGATGTGCAGGACGAGAGTTAAGTCACATAAAGATGAACAAAGAGGAAAAGATGGAAAGGATAGGAAAGTGAGAAGAAAAGATCAGAAGTTCAGTAGAGCTAGAAAAAAAAACAAAAAGATAATTAAGAATGAAAGAAAAAGAGAAAGAAGACAAGAAAAGAAAAGAAAACACACATTCACGTATTCCTAAAATAAAAATTATAAGAGGAGAAGAAAAAGAAAAAAAAGTTAATGGAAAACAATTATTTTTTCAGAAGCGGCAAAAATTAAAGATTAATAAAAGTTTTAGAAAAGCAAAAAAAATTTTTTATATATATATAAGGTAACAAAAAATGAAAAAAAAAAAACAAAACAAGAAAAAGAAAAAAAGAAAAGAAGAAGAAGAAAAAAAAAGTTCTTTGATTTTTTTTTTTTTTGGGAGGGGTGGGAAGAGTCCTGTATCTCCCTTTTGTCTGTAACCAGAGTCTGGTTGGAGTCTCTGGTCAGCTTGAGGTCCTGTGGCTTGATTGGTTTCTTAAGTCAGTTTGTTGGAACAGGCAGAAAAATGCTCTGCTTTACCCAAGATTTTGAGATCCCCCTCCCAGGTTAGTTTACTGGGAGGGTGATCTGCTTTGAGAATCACAAAAGAGGGGGATGCAGTGATGAGGCTAGGTTCTGGGTAGAGTTGAGGCCTTTCAACGAACAGTAGCTTTTCCCTGGGGCTATTTTGTGAAAAAAAACTCACAGCACCCAGCCTGGAGCCATTCTCAGGGTTTCTGTTTTTCAATTGATTGTGGTGGCTGCTAGAGGGAGGGGCAGCCTCTGGCTCTGGCCACCCAGCGAGGAGAGCCACTCCAATGGCTGGTGCCTGAGCTGGGCGACCCCTCCCTGGATGGAACTGAGTCTGTGAGGTCACCTCACCGCCAAGTTCCTGTGACCTGCCAAATGTCTAGCTCTATTCCAAGGCCTGAGCTGGAGCTAGCCGCTCCTCCGAGCTTTGTCGGTATCCAAGATGGAGATCACCGGTGCTGGGGGGGGAGGGGTGGCCTTCCCTCCTCTGCTCCCAGAGGAGTGAGGAACTGGGGCTTCTACTCACGCGGAGTCATGGATCTCGGGTCGTCTCTGGTCTGCAAAGTGCAGGATGAAGTTGTCCCCTCCTTGTCGGTTCTTGCTGGTGTTGAGTAGAATCCACTCGTCTGCTGCGTCTGGCTCCTTCGTCCCGGACTGCGTCTCAGGTATGCCTCCGCGGCGGTGGTCGCCGCTGCGACCCTGCCACCGCAGCGGCAGCTGCTCAGATGTGTCTGCTTGGCTTCCCCTCTCTTGACTAACTCTCTGTCCTGTGATGGCACGCTTGGTGTGATTCTCTGGCTTGGGACTGTTCACTGGAACTCTGAAACTGTTTTCTATGCAAGAGCTTGTTCAGATTCCAGCTTCTCCTCCGCCATCTTCCCGGAACTCTCTGATGATTTTTTTAATTTTAATTATGTTTTAAGATGTTTCTTTCACTGTAATGCACACAATTCTATACATAAATTTATATATATATATATATATATATATATATTTGATGACAAATTCCCTGTAAAAATGTATGAATTTCCACCCATAACATTTATACACACACACACATACACACACACACACACACACACACACACACACACATATATTTCTGAATATATAGACTCCCTCAAAACTTTTATGCTACTATTTTTTTACCCTTTTCATGTCAAAGGTATATATTCTATTTTTCCAAAATTTTCCTAGAGTAAAATGACTAATATTTCAATAGAAAGTAGAATATATTATTTTCAAGGTAATTTTAGATATACACATGATCTTTTAGTAATATTTATAGTATATTACTTGAAAAAATTGTGTTCAAACCCTTAAATATTTGTGTGTAATGACAGGGAGAGAGGAAGTTAATTCATACTGCTTAGGAATGTGCAATACTTCAAAAATCTGTTCAATAATTTGTATTAGCACATAGTCAAGCTACCTGATATGGCTTAGTTTTTTTATTTCTTAATTTATTCAAAATTTTAACATGGATGCATGCACAGTGGTAATACTAAAATTATTAATCAAAATACAAATAATACAAAATCATAGACATATACCAGGCTTTCAATAATTAGCATTTATTATGCTAATAATAATTTTGTTGAAGATGATGGTGACGAGTGACCCTGATAATGACAATGTTATGATTGAAAAGGAAAAATTTTTAGACATCTTTGAAGCTAGATTTCCCACATTGAATACATAATAATAAACAGAGTTGGATTACATACAATAAGAATAACAAGAGGAGAGTTTCAATATCAAGAAATACAATCACATAATCAGGTGAGACAGTAAATCCCTAATGTTATTCTTGCAGTCTCTCTAATGTCTGTTCACTTTTCTTGGTGGTATTGTTTGCTTATAAATAAAATCGTTTATTTCCATATGTTTATTATCCCACATAGATAAAATATAATAAGCTGAGTGCTTTGTTATCAAATGATCTTGTTTTTTCTAGTCTTGGGAACTTAGGAGAAACCCTTTCACCACCCACATAGCCAGTGGCTTAGTTATATATCCTTAGAAGGTAACAACACATACCTCAATCATGCTTCACTCATTAGGCAGAAATCCTTATTCAGTTTTAGTTTCTATCCAGTTCACTGAAGAAAATCTATGTATAAATTTATGAAGAACACTTGGCAACACATACAGCAATAAGAAAATTTTGATGGACTAAGATTAGTTTTCAACCTAGTGTGATTAGTTCAAGTAACATTCTCATCTAGATACTATTCAATAACGAATGTTTTCCAGTGATATGTTGAGTATGTTCTTCAATGTAACTGTAGACACATGACCCAATTTACATAATACCACTTACATATCTGTAGTTGCCTTAAAAGGACACAGCCCTTAGAGCCAGGAGGCAAAATATATTTTTTTCTGCATGAAACAATTTGTGACTTTATACCAACAAACTGAATTTGACTCTTTCCTTATTTGTAAACTAAGGTGGAAAATCTAAGGACTCTTCACTTTTCTTTTTTCTTGCTCTAGGAGTAAGCAAATGTATTTTTCAATATTTCTGGTAGATTACATCCATTTATATATGAGAAATGTAAGGCCAACAGTCAATGTAGTGAGTAAATAATGATACTAGAATTTGTGTCTGAACTCTTCCCTCTGCATACTTACAAGGAGCAGTAATTTGTTGATGGAGAGGACCAATATGAAAAGACTATGGGGAAAAAACATACTTTGTAAATAGCTGTTTAAGACTAGGTGACCAGTGATGAGTACATGAAACAGACTTGTGTCAGGGCATAAAAAGAAGTACATAGAAATCATATTAGTGCTGGGCACCAGTGGCTCACGTCTGTAATCCTATCTACTCGGAGGCTGAGATCTGAGGATCACGGTTCAAAACCAGCCCGGGCAGAAAAGTCCATGAGACTCTGATCTCCAATGAAAACCACTAGAAAACTCGAAAATAATGCTGTAGCTCAAGAGGTAGAGTGGCTCGCCTTGAGCTGAAGAGCACAGTGACCGCACACAGGCCCAGAGTTCCAGCCCCATGACCAAAAAAAAAAAAAAAAAAAGAAATCAAATTAGTAACAGAAACTAAGAAAATCTTGATCGTTCATCTTATATAATGGGTGGAGTAGAATGGTAAGAAGAAATCTAAAGGGTTCTACATCTATGGCCAGGCAAATGTGTTAGTGATATTCTTGGTGATAAGGATTACAGGTGAAAATGATGGATTTAGGGGAAAAAACTCTCTGACAGTTCTAAAGTTTACATTAAACAGATGCAAAGATAGGTCTGTTTAGATATCATCAAAATATCCATGACCATGAATATGAAAAAGAATGATAAAATTGGGGACATTATTAAAGGGAAGAGGAAAAGAAAAGTTATGACATAAGTGTAGCATTGTGAGCACCAGTGTGTACAAGATTGGAAGAAAGAGATAAGGAAACAAGAAAGTAATAAAAACAGATTTACAGAAGTGAAGAAAGGAAAGAATTTGCAGGAAGAAAAGGTCAAAACTGTTACAGAGACATTGAAGGAAATATGCTATTTGGATTTGAAAACTAAAAGGACATAGACAAGTTTTTTTCTTTTTTTTTTTTTTAGGGGCAGGGGGTCCGGTCATGGGACCTGAACTCTGGGCCTGGGCACTGTTCCTCAGCTCTTCAGCTCAAGGCTAGTGCTCTACCACTTGAGTCACAGCGCCACCTCCGGTTTTTTCTTTTTTGGTTATGTGGTGCTGAGGAATCGAACCCAGGGCCTTAGGCATGCAAGGCAAGCACTCTACCACTGAGCCAACTTCCTAGCCCGATAGACAAGGTCAATAAGAACAGTGTTTTGGTGATCTGGTAGAGATGTAAGTCATATTGATGAAATTTTGAGATATGAATGTAAAGCCATAAAATTCTAGATCCATGAATTCAACAGATCCTGTTGATTTTAAATGTTGGGAACAAATGCTTTTATCCTGACATTAGAAGTATTATACAGATGTAACTGTCATGACCTTTACTTAGATATATTCTGTGAATATTTTTGAAGACTGTTTAACCAGGAGATTATGGTTGAACTATAGCACAGACAAGCCTAATTTGCCCTACAGTTCCAATGAGTGATCCATGTATCTACATCAGTTTGGAATTTTATTGAAATATTGTTAGATATGTTTTATTATCTTATCAGGCTATTCATTATAAACATAGGACAAGTACCACCAAGTAAAGGTTGAACATACAGCCTTACTGATGTTACTGAAGACTCTGCAAATTGATTCTTCTTTAGAATAGAAAATGCCTCAATAGCCATTGATACGACATAACTTTCATATACTCTATTTAAATATAATTCTTGTTAGGGATATCTCCATGCTGAAATAACCCTCTCAAGGAACCTGCCACAAATTCTTATATGTAAGAAGTGCTCTTATAAACTTTAAGCTTTTATTGAATGGAAGAGTTCAGACATTACCCTCACCACGAGGACTAAATGCCTAAAAAGATAAGACATTTTGTTTTAATACCTTTCTTTCATTTTCTGATACACATATGCATTTAGGGAAGGATTCTGATGTAACAATAATACAATGGTGACTTGTAATAACACAACATCTAGGATCTAGTGTTAATTCAGTTACTTACTAATTAGCTCCAAAGCGTGTGGATATTTTTATTTCTCCTGGGTAAAGTAATGAGCTCCAAGAAAATATCCCTAAGGAGCCTTTCAATTCAGATATCACTGTTTGTCTCAAAATGCCTTAAATTCTAAACCCTCTAATGTGGGCATAGAGTTATACTGTGGAACTTTTCTCCTCAGAGAGTGAGTACTACCCTATTGATTAACATGGACAAAGTACCTTCATACATAGACTGGGTGTTTGCAAACAAGAAGTGGTATTTGAACAATCTTTTTAGCAGTTTGTACAGAAGAAATGGAAATAGAGCAACTGTGAAATCAAAAGGAACATGCAAAAAGACAAAGGTACAAAGTAGATTGTGCCAAGGAAATGCTGATGTGCAATTTCAAATAATGTGCTCAGGTGTGAGGGTGTGTTCAAAGTACAGCGTCAGACAATTTACTTGGATATCTTGAGAAAAAACTGCATTAAACTATTCTGGGATTATCATACAAGTAGAAACCCATTACACTGACTCTCTAATCAGTCACAACATCATCAATTTAGGGAGTATTTTCCAAGAGCATACTGAGAAAAAGAGGACTCATCACAATTATTGTTCAGGTTGAAGTAACGACAATCACATAAAGTTTCTTATAAGTCTTCATTTATTTTGGAGCATTAAAGTGGGAAAAAGCCAAGTAAATATTTTGCATGTATCTAAATTAAGTGGGACATATTATATTGGTCTCTCTTTAATTTGGAAGTTATATTGTACTCCAAGTTGGGACAATGATCTGCTTTCAGTTATTTTCTTCTCTTCCCCTTCTTTTGCCCTTCCACTTAAAGAGATATACTTGAGCTTGCATTTCTAAAACCTTCAAAATTATCTGAATTTCTCCATACTTCTCGCAGCCTCCTATATCTTTCTCAAGGGAATATCTTTTCACTACCATTTTTTATCCCATATGATATTGGATATCTTCCTGACTAATTCAGTGCAAGATAAACATTAGACTCATACATATATCTCAACACTTGTACCACCATAAAATCCTATCTTACTTTGAAATCATGATTTCAGTATGTTTGGGGAGGGGACATCTGTCATTTTTGAATGACCATAATTGTTACTTACATGCAAGCATGTTTTAAACCAATATGCCTCTCAGTAGATGAATGAATTGGTATGTCCGTTGCGGCGCTGTGGGCTGTGGCATGGACGAGGAAGAAAAATGGTTGGCTACCCTTGGTTATTAATCTTGGGCCCCGGGGCTGGCCCGACGGAGAGTTTCCCTGCATAGGGTAAGTACTTTTATAGTTATCCTTTATTGTCTATTTTTGATCTACACACTCTTGCCTAGTGCTTTCCTTTTTTACATTTAGGGCAAATTCCTGTTCCTCTCTTGTTAACATCAGTAGCCTTTTTACAATTCTTCTTTATATGTTCCATTTGACCACATTCAAAACATTTTAGAATAACGGGTTTGGTTTGTAAAGCATGCAAGGTAGTGGGCATAGTTTCAGCACAAACAACTGCATAAGCCGGGATTCAGATGTAATGTCTTTACACGCCGTTAAATATGTATTTACATCCCCAGATTCTTTAATAGGCAATAGGGCTCATCTACAGTCCTCATTAACATTCTCACAAGCCAACATGCCCAGCAGTTGTTGCTGTGCAGCCTCTCCCACAACAGTAAGTTCCAAGGTCAGTTTCAATCATGATAAAAATTCAACATAGGGTTTATTAAGTTTTTGAATTTCTTTTGTCCAGGAGCCATAATGCTCTCCTACCAGCCGAATCCTCTCCCATGCCTCAATACCTATGTCTCGTAACTACTCATGGATCTCTTCAGGAGAGTTCACTTGCATATGAGCATCTGCATATTGTTCTGTTATACTCAACATGGGAAAGGTTATGACCTACAGGCGCGGATTATTGCTCTGTGCATTTTGTCTAGTCCTTTCTGTACATAACTCAGTAAACCACATTTGCCATTGTAGGTATTCATGATCCTTAATTAGGCTCTACAAAGCAACTTCCAGTCCTCGAGAGCAAAATTATTGTAATGTCGGGCAAGCCCATTAAGCAATTCCTTAACATAATGAGACTGAGGACCATACAACATCAATGCTTCTTAAGTTTACTAATATCATTGACAACAACACCTTCATATTTGGCTGGTTGAGCTAAATCATTCATATGGGGTGGTCAAATTACAGGATAAGAAAAAATATGCATTTCATCATCAAACTCACTGTCTAAGCCTTCTGTTTTGTGAGGGAGTGACACGGTAAAAATTGCTTCGGCAAGCAGAGGAGGAGAAGGCTGTTTTACTTTCACTTTCTCAGATTCTCTTTCACTCTGCTAATTTCTAACTCCAGATGTTGTAATCTTGATAAAATCAATTCCATTTGCTCAGACATTCTATTTACGCTTTCAGATTGTTCCTTTTCAGTTTTCTTTACCTCTTGTTTTTTCTGTTAATTGTGAGCATCCTTATCTATTACGTCCTTAACCTCAGAGTCCAATTGTAAATCTACAATAGAAAGGGTGGCCTCTTTTCTCATTTAAAGCTTTAAAAAGGGTATGTAAAATAGCCCAAATGGACAAAAACTAACAGGAATCCTTTCCCCTTCTCGAACAGCTCTTTCTACATTGTATTTTTTTCATTTCCAATTATCAACATCTAATGTCCCTTCAACGGGGAACCAAGGATTCCATTCCCTAACTACATTAATACACATTTCTATGTCAAAAGAAGAAATAGTTATACCATAAGCAGCAAGTAAATGTTTTAGCATATGTAAGTACGGAGTAGACTTAACTTGTCCCATCACCCTGTAATTAAAAAAGTACTTACCTGTATATACCTTCCTGAATTCAACACTGCAGGGTCCTTGTTTGGGTGCCAGTTGTCAACGTCTAAGGCATTGGGGTCCCTGGGTAAGGGTCACAAAATCACCAGGACACAGGGGATACAGAGTGCAAACAGCAATTGCCACTGCATGCTGTGCTTTATTGCTAGTGGGTATTTAAAGACAAGCAAGTATTATCTTTGCCAAGATTTATTCAGGAGACATTCACACAAAGAATTTCAACAGATACAATTTTGCTTAGACTATGAGACAATGTCTTTGTGTATTTTTATCTAAACTATTTTAGAGCAAGTTCAAACCACTTCCCTGTACTCAGGAAAATGCTTGACTAGCTGTTCGTCTATGCTTACGTAAGCAGAAGAGCTACTTCCTCAGTTCCCAAGAATCTGACAGAGCTTTGAGAAAGGGAGAGAGAACATATTCCCTCTCTAGCTTGGCATGCCAAGAGCTTTTCACATACACAAACAGTCCTCAGATAATTCTGAGGCCGGAGCCTACATCATTCTGCCCCTCCAACACAGACCCTGAGGCTTCACACAGATTGTCTCACCAACTCTTCTATTGCTTTAAGCAAAAACAAAGCAAAGCAAAGCATACAAAATAGACTTTATAGTTAATTAAGCTGCTATTAGATTCTAGGCAGAACTATACTGTTGAATGATGAGTTAGTAAATATGTTTTGTAGATACTGATCTCACATGTGTCACAAAAATAACCATGGATTCATAACTAGAAACTCTGAAGTGTAAAGTATATTAATTAGGTGAGTTTCATTAGGTACCCAATGAAGAGAACACCACACAGTATTCATTCAGGTAAAGTAATTTATTTACTGAACTGCTGCCCATGCCATATATGGTGGAAAGCCATGTAAAAAAATGGGGGACCCAACCTGGGGGAAGGATGTATCTATGTGAAGGACCAGATGAGGTGTGGCCGTTTGAGGGAAACTCTGGATACACTGGATCTGGATGTGGCTTCAAGTTCTGGAGCTCACCTCTGGTCAGATGGAAAGTGTGACCAGAGGCTGACCAGGTTGTGACTTAACAGGATGGGGAGGTGGCTGCCTCCATGTGTGCCAGATACTAGGTAACACATGAAGGGGTGAAACTTAGCCAAGAAGTGTGAAGGTGTCTGAATAGTGTCTGCATGGCCTGGGGCAGACCTAACACCAAATACAGGTAGTACCTCTGACATATGACTCCTGACTCCAAACAATTCATTCTCAATCATTTTCTTTCTTTCTTTCTTTCTTTCTTTCTTTCTTTCTTTCTTTCTTTCTTTCTTTCTTTCTTTCTTTCTTTCTTTCTTTCTTTCTTTCTTTCTTCCTTTCTTTCTTTCTTCCTTCCTTCCTTCCTTCCTTTCTTTCTTTTTCTCTTTCCTTCTTTCTTTCTTCCTTTCTTTCTTCCTTCCTTCCTTCCTTCCTTCCTTCCTTCCTTCCTTCCTTCCTTCCTTCCTTCCTTCCTTCCTTCCTTCCTTTCTTTCTTTCTTTCTTTCTTTCTTTCTTTCTTTCTTTCTTTCTTTCTTTCTTTCTTTCTTCCTTCCTTTCTTTCTTTTCTCCCTTCCCCTCTCTCACTTTTATTTTTTTGGTCGGTCATGGGGTTTGAACTCTGGGCTTAGGCACTGTCCCTCAGCTCTTGAGCTCAAGGTGAGCGCTCTACTGCTTGAGCCACAGCGCCACTTCTGGTTTTTGCGTGGTTTATTGGAGATAAGGGTTTCACGGACTTTCCTGCCCAGGCTGGCTTTGAACCACAATCCTCAGATCTCAGCCTTCTGAGTAGCTAGGACTACAGGTGTGAGCCACCAGTGCCCAGCTCTCTCTCTATATCTCTCGTCTCTTTCACTCACCCTCCCTCTCTCCCCTACCTCAGTATTCTCAACTCTCAAATAATAAACACTTGCTGAGTTGAACTCACAGGCTGGGAGAGCAGCTTAATTGGCATATGGGAAATTTATTTAATGTTTCCTTACACCTCTACCACAGGTCACTGGAATCAAATAATGAACACTCAGCAGCATGGCATCTTAAGCCATTTGGAGGAGGAAAGCAAGCATGCTCACTGCATTCTGTGAGGTCAACCCTAGGAAGGTGGGGCAGACTCCTCCCTCATCTTGCTAAAACTCAGCCCAGTTTCTGCATCAGTAGAGGTTACTGCCTCCAAGTGTCCCAGTTACCCAAGTGACACAAGTACTAGGCAGAGGCTTAGCCTCTTGTGGTTCTGAGATTAATGGCATGATTCAACATGATCCACTAGTTTGTTGAGATTGGGACTTCTTAAATTTTTGGTTAGGCTATGTTCAAATTGTGATCTATTTATTTCTGATTGCTAACCATGATTATAGATGTGAACCAGCACATCAGACCATTCAAAGTTCTTTATCCCACATGGAAGACGTGAAGTTTATTTTACCAAATGACATACAAGTTGACAGACATAAAAGTGAGTCCTTAATTCTGGTCAAGATGTGTTATTAAGGTGAAACAAAATTACTTAGCAAAATATCTGACTACTGCGATTATACTTTCAAACTTACCCTACACTTTAATATCAAATCACCTATATTAGCCAATGATTCACTCAAATTACCTGTAATCATTTATGTCTGTCCTATCTTCTAGAAGTATGGAGAACTGGAGCTCACGCAATTAATTGAAGTGATAGAATTTGAGAGGATCACAGTTCTAAATCAGTCTAGGAAGGAAAGTATCACCCATATCAACCTACTAGGTAGGGATATTGGAATGCAATAATGATCCCTGTTTTTTGGGCTTGGTGTAAAAATTGCTACTCTATGAGTAAAGTAACTTAAACAAGAAAGGATTGGTGGAGTGACTCCAGTGGTGGAATACTTGTCTGGCAAACACAACATCAAAACTCAAATCAACTTCCTAAAGATAAAATAAGAAAAGGAAAAAAGGAACAACTCATACTGAGCATGCATTCAATGTAAAGATTTACACTAAATTATTGTAGTTATTAATACCATAATTTCTAGGAGCACACACATTTTGTGTCAAGACTAAATGAAAAAAATGACACCCTATATATAAAGCTTTGGTAAAACACGGGTCTAGCTCACAATGGTGAACACTTAAGTTTGCATGTGCAGTGGTGTTGCAGGGTTGTTAAGGTTTATGGAAGTCCATGAACTTGACATGATGAAATTACCTAACCATACATAACCATACAATTAACTGGACAGATACAGCTGATATATATATTACACACACATGTATGTATTTATATATTAAGTGACATATAAATAAAATGAAAAATTTATAATGAATAAATTTAGTGAGCAGATAACTTTTCCAAAGTTTTACTTTACCTGAACCAGTTCATGTCTTAAAGTCTCCAATGCTATATCACACTTACATGGTTGCTGATCCCCTTCAGCTTTTTTATGATATTGTTTTTTCTTTGTTTTTCAGGTGAAAAGCCTGCCAATAAATATACTTTCATGACATTCCTTTCTTTAGAAAATGAAAAGCACGTTGTGTTATCTGGCTCTTTATGTATCATCAAAATATTTTTTTTATAATTTCAAGTACATATTGTCTTAGATCGCACTCATTCTCTTCCAATAGTACCTATGGGAAGGAGAAAATGAAGGATTATTCTGTTACTTTGGGAGTTTCTGTTATTAATAACTGCAATAAACATGAAAATGAAACTCTGAATTTGTTTAGAGATGTAACTTGAAAGTTACTTTATACACACTCATGTTACTCCCTCAATTAAATCACAGAACTTAAAATAAGTAATATTTTTAGCTGTGTGCCAGTGGCTCATGCCTATAATCTTAGCTACTCAGGAGCTGGGATTTGAGGATAGTAGTTCAAAGCTAGCCCTGGCAGGAAATCTATGACACACTTACTTCCAATTAACCACCAGAAAACCAGAAATGGCACTGTGGCTCAACTAGTAACCTGCTAGCCTTGATATGAAGAGCCCCAAGGACAGTGCCCAGACCCAGAATTCAAGCCCCTTAACCAAGAAAATTAATAAGGAAAAAAAGGGGGAAAAAGTAATATTTTAAAGCTAATGTGCATATATACACAAAATTTGTCTAGAAATAAAACTATAACAGCTCTTGGACTGGCAAAAAAGGGATTAAAGTGAAATTGCCTTCAATAATTCATTTAGATGATCTATTCTGAGGGCAGGCTACTGGAACTCACATCACTAATTGAAGAGGTAGAATTTGAGAGGATCACAGATCAGAACCAGTGTGCAAGGGAAGTAATACGAGTCTCATATCATCCTAAAGGTTCACATGTTGGAATGCATTTGTAATCCCCGCTACTTGGGAGACAGAGGTGAGGAACTTAGCCTGTGTTCGGGCCTCAGCAAACTGGATAACTTATGAGCAAAGTAAGTAAATTGAAAAAGGATTATTCTAATGGTAGAATACTTGTTCAGCAAACAAGTATACTCATTTCCTAAAAGAGGAAAGAAAAAGAAAGAAAGAAAGAAAGAAAGAAAGAAAGAAAGAAAGAAAGAAAGAAAGAAAGAAAGAAAGAAAGAAAGAAAGAAAGAAAGAAAGAAAGAAAGAAAAAAAAAAGAAAGAAAAGAAAAGAAAGAAAGGGAAAAGGAGAGGTATAAATAAAAACCTCAGCATGCGTTACATGTTAACAATGACCCTAAATCATTTTAGCTATAAATGCCTTCATTTAATTCTGGGCAGAGTCATTTTGTATTAAGCCTGAAAAAACCATAGCATACCACATACAAAGCTTGGGTAAAATACAGTCTCTACCTTACACTGTTGGATCAATAGCAGTGTATGTCTAGTGCTGTTGCAGGTATGTTAAGGTGTGTGGGAGTTTATCATCCTGATGATCTTGCAATGATGAAATTGACTAACTACACAACTACCTTGGGAGATCCCTGCTGAGACCTATATTAAGTCACAGGATAACAAAGAACAATATATACAATGAAATATATTGAACAACCAGGCATTGTGACCAAAATTATTTTGACCTGATTCAGTGTATTTTTACATTCTATATCACATGTACAAGTTCCTCATTCCCTTCTGTCTCATTATTTTGTCTTTCCTTGGTTTTGGTTTGTTTTCAGAACCATGGTATAAGAGGGCATTTCTTATAATTTTGTCTTCTAGTCTTCAGAAAGTCTGCAGTTAAATATGCTTAAGTTCCTTTTATTAGAAAATTTAAAGCACATTTGGTAGAGTCTTCACCATGATTTTGTTAAGATCTCAAATATGTTTTTATTTCTGGCATTCTACCTGTATAATCTCACTTCAATCTTTTCCAAAGGGCACTTTAGTGGAAGGAGGAAATTCAAAATGGATTCTGGTAGAGAATTTCTGTTACTAAAAACTCTGGTACATAGTAATGTAAGCAAGTCCAAAATTATTCATTGGAGAGATGAGTTGATTTGTTTTGTTTTGTTTTGTTTTTGGGGTCCAGTCGTGGGGCCTGAACTCTGGGCCTGGGCGCTGTCCCACAGCTCTTCAGCTCAAGGCTAGCGCTCTACCACTTGAGCCACAGCACCACTTCCAGCTCTTTTCTTTTTGCTTATGTGGTGCTGAGGAATCGAACCCAGGGCCTCAGGCATGCAAGGCAAGCACTCTACCACTGAGCCACCTTCCCAGCCCCTGGAGAGATGAGTTTAAAGTCATCTTTTTACATCTTACTACTCTTTCCTCAACCCAACTAGCGGATTTAAAATAACGAATATTTTTAAGTTAATGGACACAAATGTGCACGAAAATTCTAGAAATAAAATGATCACTCATGAAACTTTACTGATACTTCAAAGAATGCTTTCCAGTTAGAGGAATCATGTTCACAGATTTTCACACAATGTGTATCTGCCTGGTAACAGAACCCCAAACTAGACTAAGGCATCTAATAACTATCTAATTTTTGTTTTCTTTTGGCAATACCGCTTTCTTATCATATGGATTAGTATGAATTCTGTGATTATTATAAAATCACATTTGTAGTAAACGTTATTATGTGGGAACTTCAAGGATGAGGTGGTGTGGGGTTTCTGGTGGAGCCCTTTCTGTTTCAAGGGAGGAGTTGATATTGGCACAGCCTCTGTGGTGGTGCAGGGCGGGGCTTTGAGGGTGAAGGCCAGTTTGTGTAGGGCTTTTAGACAGCAGGGTGGGGACAGAAAAGACTAGACTTGTTAAGAGAAGTGTCTCTTGTGGAGTAGGTGGGAATTTAAGATGGAGACTGGCAGGTGGATGGGTTTTCAGTGGAAGATGGTGGGGTCACTGAGGAAGACGCTGTTGGGGGCAGAGCTTTGAAAAGGAAGAACAAGGCTACAAAGGAGGAGGTTAATAGAGGAGGGGTTGTGGTGTAGCACTGTTAGCCCTTGTGGGATATGTAGGGTGAGGTTTTCCATAAGGCAGGGAAGAGAATGTAGGCAAGAGATTGACAGAAGGTGGGGA
This sequence comes from Dipodomys spectabilis, assembly GCF_019054845.1. Classification (NCBI taxonomy): domain Eukaryota; kingdom Metazoa; phylum Chordata; class Mammalia; order Rodentia; family Heteromyidae; genus Dipodomys; species Dipodomys spectabilis. The sequence goes on from NW_024871184.1 coordinate 26,848, forward strand.
TTCTGGTGCAGGAATGCGGAGCTATGAGGGAGAGGTTTTTCAAGGTCTGTGAGAGGGCAGAGCGGTGCGAGGAAGAAGTGGGCTAGTAAGGGTCGGGGTTTCTGTTGGAGAATGGCAGGCCTTTGGGAACTGTGTTAGGGTGGAGGTGGGGTTTCTGGCAGAGGAGAATGTAGTAACAATGTATGGAGGAAATTTTCAGGAACAGAGCTTTGTGAGAGCAGGGATAGGATCCAGTGGACTAGACTAGTAAGACAGGGTTTCTGGTGTAGCCAGTCACCACTTCGAAAAGAGGAGTAAGGTTGGGTGGGGATTTCAGTGTTGCAAGGCAGGTCATTAGACTTTGGACAGGGTTTCCAGTAAAGCAAGGCAACCTTCAAAAAGGGACTATGAAGGGACAGGGATTTACAGTTGAGACTGGTGAGACTTCCAGAGGGAGACCAAAGGATGCAGTGTTTTCCAGTGGAGCAACGTTGGAAGTCGAGAGATGGGATAGTGTGGTGGGGGTTATCTAGTCAGGGTTTTCTAGAGCAGGTTAGGCTTGGAGCCATGGGTTTAATTGGAAGAGGGACTTTGAGAAGGAGTGGAAGGTCTAGAAAGGTGTTGGGTAATTATGGGCAGGGTATCTGGTTGAGTAGGGTGTGGTTCTTTGGGAGGATCCAATAAGGAGAGGATTCATCTCTGGAACAATGCAGCCATTGAGAGAGTAGATATGGGAGGTAGAGAGGCCTGTGGTGGAGCAGGGCTGGCTTTACAGGCAGGAGATGAGCTGTGTGAGAAGCTTCTGGTCAACCAAGGTGGGGCTACAAGTGCAGTTATAGAGAGGTGGAGGTTTGTTGGTGAAGCATGAAGGGCTTTGTGGGAAGAGGTAGTTTCAGGGCTGGGTTTGAGACGTTAGGCCACTTAGAAGTAGACTAGTATGGATGGAGATTCTGATGAAACCAAGAGGGGTCTAGGGAGAAGTCTGGTTGTGAGTGGGGTATGAAACGGAAGGGAAGAGCTTGGAGGTAATAAAATATGGGAGCAATGGGACTATAAGGGAATAGAATAGTTAGGGATTAGAGGATTAGACTTAGGATTAGAGGGAGGAGCCCGATGTAGGCAGGGTTCTTGGTGCAGCAAGGCAGATCATAGGAGGAGATATGGATGTTGCCTGGTTTCTGGTGGTGCAGAGAAGGGATTCCAGGAAGGGGTGGAGTGGAAGAAGGCTTTCCCTGTAGCAGAGGAGGGGTTTCAGGAAGGATTCTGGTTGCAGTCAGGGCCTTGAAAGTTTATAGCAGGACTACCAGGGGGGTAGGTTAATTAAGGTTGGACTTTTTAAGATGAGGCTGAATGGAAATGTGTTTCCAGTGGATCCAGTAAAGTTTTATGGGAAGGGGGGGGATAGGAAAGGGACAAGACTTAGTGAAGAGTGGGGCTACAAAAAATAAACAATTACTCTAATAGGAACACCATTTTCAGTCAGTATAGAATTATATTAAATACTTTTATGTATGCAAGAGATATTGGAGAAAGTAAGCAAGTAATAATTTCTTCCTAGTGAAATTTTTCTTTAATCCTGTTGAGTGAAAATAAAACCACAGGTCACATCAGGCTCAGAGGCCCACAGTAGACTAAGACACATGAAGCACTGGACTTGATTACCCAGCACAACCTTTAAGGACTACAAATAAAAATTTTAAAATATCTCACTTGGTCATAATGGACACTCTATTATCTTAAAATTGTGAATGAATAGAACTTTGACCGTTTTAGAAATCCTAAAACTAAGTAAGTGATAATGTTTTAACTTTATGTAATATTAATATGTAATATTAACTTTATGTAATACTTTATGTAATATTTAACTTTATGTAATAATTAGGAAAATATAAAATTGTACACAGAATTTGTTGTCCAGCATCAATTTTAATCTAAAAGAATTTAAAACCAGGAAATTGTCATATAGTGAGATTGCAGCATGGTTTCTTTACAGTCATCAAAATGGTGACTTAAGGAATGTGTCTTCATCATTGGATGCATTGATGTTAAAACTTATCTAAAAATGTGAAGCTCTACACAGACCCTGAAGAAACTCAGAAGGATCCGTGAAATGAGGTTGGAATAAAATTAATGACTAATTATTGTAGGAATTGATCTTCACTAGTCCCATAAATATTTTCCAGGAGAAAAGACTACATTGAAAAATAAACAAAACAGTGAAAAGGAAGCAGGCAGGCAGACCTTCAAGTAAACATTATCCAATGAACAAGGTCTATTGAAGCATGATTGCAATAATCTTTTACCTAAGTTACAGTACTGATCTATGTTCTTCCCTTATGCCAAATAACAAAACCATGAAAATGCAGTAATAATTTTCAAGGCATTAGACTTTACAGAAGGAATTCAATGAATACATTACTAGAAAGTAAAGATAGATGTCTGAGATAAAGAGTAAAGCAAATATCACCAATTTTTAGCCCTTCGAGGTGAGATGGGTACAAGCCGAAGCACAAGGAGTATGGACAGAAGTACAATAGTGCATAACAGTAGTTCCCAAGATGAAATGATGAATCTAACAGGGGAGAAAATCAACATGACCATCACAGGACTTAGCACTGGAGAGTAGAGAGAAGAACATTGAAAATCAATGGAGAGTTACAAAGGATGGCCTTGCATATTTGGCCGAATTGTGCATGGCATTGAGGTCTAAAATATGAGGAGGTATTATAGGAAACTATTTGTGCTCATATGGTGCCTCAAGAAGTGATAAACTTATGATTTACAGGACATTGAATAATTATAAAGGTCTTGCTTCAGTAGTGCAGAGTTAAACCTTGATAAATTCTGTTTTTAAACACCTAACACCCTATAAAACCAAGAAAAGAAGATTCAAATTATATATAAGTGACTTGACTGCAACAATAGAGTTCAAAAAATCAAATCACATAATGTGGATGCAAAAGGATTACATTATTAAGGTAATCTTTCAACCACAAACATTTTATGTGAATAGTCCTGATTATAAAGGATTTATTTTCCATAAAGATTTTGGATGCACAAAAACAACAAAACAAAACAAAACAAAGAAATGACACTTGGCAATAGAGCTAGATGCCAGTATCTCATCTCATGAGGCTGATATTGCAAGATCATGGTTCACAGATGGCTGGGGTAGCAATCCATGAGACATTTATGTTCAATTGTTCAATCAAACACAGAGTTAAACCTTGGTTAAAATAGTGCAGATTCAGTCAGTCATGAGTGAAAAAAACAAGCAAGATTTTGAGGCTCTGAGTCAAGTTTCATTACTGCACACACACACACACACACACACACACACACACACACTCACACGGAATGGGAGATGAAGATGGAGAGAAAAAAGCGAATATTAAGGGTGTAAAAAAATGAACCTATCTGACAGGACTATACTAAACATATATTAATTAATAAAAATGAGGGAAACCATAGAGCCTATGTTTCTTTGAGTGTGGCTTCCTTCACATAATGATTGTTTTTCCAAGTCTTTCCATTTTCTTAAGAAAGGGGCTGTGTCATTCTTTTTGATAGAAGCATGAAATTCCATTGTGTATATATATGACATTTTCCTGATCCATTCACCTATTGAGGGGCATCTGGATTGGTTCCATACCTTAGATATGGTAATAATGCTGCAAGAAACATACTTGTGCTGGTAGTTTTAGTGTTTTATTATTTGGAGTCCGGTCGTGGAACATGAACTCTGGGCATGGGCGCTTTCCCTCAGCTTGTTAGCTCAAGGTTAGCGATCTACCACTTGAGCCACAGCGCCACTTCCGGCTTTTTTCTTTTTGCTTAAGAATTCTTTTTACTTAAGAATTGAACCCAGGGCCTCTTGCATGCAAAGCAAACACTACCACTGAGCCACCTTCCCAGCCCGAGAGAAGATATTTTAACTTATTTTCTACAAGTAAATTTATATTATAGCATAAATTTTCAGAAACGCATATACATTGTGAAATAATGTTATTTATTTCATAGGTCACAAACCTCGTCACTGGAGTGATGATCCTAATGTCTTATCTCAGTTGCCTGATTCAGACTTAGATGAGTGTGAATTGCATAATTATGAACATTTCTCCATGAAACTTAACAACACAGAATGAAGTGTGAAGGTCAGGGCACTCCATACCTATAAAGATTTTACATATATTACAGTAATACACACTTAATCTGCTCAGCAATCACAGCACATTGGTTTGTTATAATTGTCTTCAGATCAGAAATACTCTAGAGTTTAAAGTAGAATGATGGGCTGTACATTTTCAACGCAAAAGTGATGATCACCCCCTGCAATTATTCTCAGTGGAAAATCCTTCCTATACATTTTACTGGCTTATCTTCTACTCTGTGTTTTACCATTATCAGGCAGGGTCACACTGTATTGAGCTACAATACAGCAGCAACCTTAGCTGCCTTTGAAATTTACCTCCAATCTTGATACCAAGGTCAACTCCACATCTCTAATCACATAGTTAGTGGACACCTGAACTTTCCAAGCTATCATTGCTCATTGCCAGTGTAAAGATCTCACTCCATTAGATTTATTGTGTATAATCTTGTATTTCCAACATAGCCTTAAAAGCCAGTCATAGGAGTACATGTCCTAATCCCATCACTTCTGTCACTGAGACGAGGCTTGAACGGTCCTGACCACTTGGCACTTCATAGTGAGAAGGTTTCTACAATCAAGGGTGAGAGAATAGCAAAAAGAGCAAATGAATCTTCCAATTGTTCTGTTACATGTTCTTTACACTTAGCCATTAAGGCACCATAATAATGTTTTTATGACTTCTTACCCACTCTTTTCCTGTTCTGAGATGTTTTATTTATGGATCTCTAAGAAATCATATAAGAATCATATAATAAATCTATAAATCATATAAGAAACATAAAAATAGTTTGTTAGGGATATATAACCTAAAATGAATAATTTCAGGAAAGTATTAAGCACATAAAATGTAATGCACACCTAAAATTGTCTTTTTATTTAAAACTTCAGCAGTTGTAGTTTATTTATTCTGATAAAGATTATAAACTAAGTTACAATAGTATTCCAAATGGAACACAGAACTAGAAACATGAAGGGTAGCAGTAAAAAATTCTACTGCTACCACTGATAGAGTAAGAATAAAATTTAGGCAAAACTCCTTCAGAGTAAAAGCCACAGGACAGCCCAACATTACTTTAATTGTTTCATATGAAGAAAAGACCTTTTTTTTTCAAGACAAATTTTCACCAATATTAACGTCGGTTGGGTATATATTTCTTAAGGCTTTCAGGTAGGATGCTGTGACTATGTTGATGGAAGCTGACTTCTTTGTGACCAAGTACACAATGTGCAGACCCCATTCCAAGCACTGCAACTGCATTAGGGTAATTTTAGTGCTCACGATAGTTCTTCCAGTTAGGAAATGAATTAAGCGTTTTATTAAAAACAGAAGTAGGCAACAAGGCCAAACAAATTTCCCAAGTACCTAATACTGATCAACTGTAGACCCATAATACAAATCCAGTTTTCCACCAGGCATATCTGAGGATATGCTGTAAGTTTCACATTCATTACCTTTCAAAATGTATGGAGCAGATGAAACTACATTATCTTCCTAATTATGGTTATAATGGCAATAACATTGCTACAGAATATACATATTTTTTAAATGAAAAAGGTGTGGGTAATGACATTGTAGGTGATCTTTATACCAAATAAAGCCTGAGCAAAATAGTTAAGTAAGGCGCTGGGAAGGTGGCTCAGTGGTAGAGTGCTTGCCTTGAATGCATGAGGTCCTGGTTTCACTTCCTCAGCACCACATAAGCAAAAAGAAAAAAAGTTGGAAGCGGCTCTGTGGCTTAAGTGGTTAAGTACTAGTCTTGAGCTGAAGAGCTGAAGAACAGCACCCATGCCCATAGTTCAGGCCCCACGACCAGACCCCCGCCCCATAAAATGAAAATAAAAGAACCTAGTTCCCAAATTTAAGTCATAGTACTAGCACTCATATACCATATATACATATATATATATATATATATATGTATATATATATATATATATATATATATATATATATATATATATATATATATGTGGTTCCTAAAATATACAGTGTGTTAATTTGTCGAAACCTGGTCATAGATTAAATATGAGGTGTCAAAAAGTATGTAAGTCTGAAATGACTCCAAGTTATTTTGAAAAGAGAGCTGGAAGAGTTATCACTTAATCAAATAGTAATGAGGGATTGGTTTGTAGAATGAGATCAAAGCTTACTTTGGTATCTTTTGAGTTTGCTAAAATCAGTAGCTAGGAGTTGTCAGTAGACAGGATGCTATTAAGGACTTGAATTAAAGAAAACAGAGCTGGAGAAAAATACAGAAATAATTACTGTACTCAGTAGTAACAACCATGAGAAGGAATATTACAGAGCTAAGCCCTGGGATACACAAATATGTAAAACATGACAAATGAAGAAAAACAGGAATAAGTATGTAATGAAGACTTATATGGGTAGGTATTTTTCATGTTTAAGGGCTATAAAGTGATTGTGTGATGACCTAAAATTTACGAAATTGGTAAGGTCAACTATCCCTTCAGCAAACCATAGCTAAAAGTTTAAGTAAAACGGGGCCACAATAGTGTGTATATTGTGTCGTGATTTACCAAAGTGAAAATAGGCCAATATTTGGAAAGCCACTTTTTGGACATGTGGTTGGAGTGGCATTTACTGCAGTTTGTTCAAGTGTTAGTAGAAAGCTACAGGTTTAGCACAATGATAGAAATCTTTCAGGGTCTAGTAGATTTTCCCTGTCTTCAATTTCCCTTTTTTTCTGAGAGCTAAAATATCATTACTGGAAGCCTGTTCAAATTGTGCCTTTGGCAAGTTAACAGATAGTCAGTCTGTCACAAGCCCAAATAAAAGAGAATGGGAACAGGTCTATATTGAGCACTCACAATAGACGGGTCTCTGGCCTTTCTCAGGAAGAGCCTTCTGCCATTGTGGGATGGATAGGGCTGGATAATATGTAAAATAGACACCGTATATTGAAAGTATTCTGCTAAGTTGACACTTGAGATATAGGATGTTTTACCTGCATTGTATTGATTTCTATGAATCAGTTAATCAGATTCTTCATACCATATGATATTACTAGATTAAAAATGTATGCTTATTGCATTTCCTTTATATAACATATAGTAAGTTTTGAAATTTGTTATGAAACATTCGTCTTTTCATTTATTTATTTTTAATATGGATTACTCTAGTTCTCAAGAGTAGGGAAATGCCCTGGAACTTCGTAATTTGATGTCATATGTAATTTTTTTTATTTTTATTTATTGTCTATTGCAGCACCCGGCTTTCTAATAAATATGTAATCTATTCAATTTTGAAAAGTACTGCTGTACCTCCCACTTACTTGTGGCATTTCTGAAATCTAAGTTCTTCTGTGTGTCAGGGTGGATACTTTTGCCTGTAACAGTTTTGTTATTGAATACATGACATCTGTCTACTTAGGGAACAAAGGATGTGAAGCTACAGTACAGGACAATTCAAGGGCAACTCATGTACTCTCTGTGTAGGTGAATAGGAGCATAGAAAAGAACTTCTTATACATGAAAGTGACTGAGATTGTGTGCATATAGGTGTTCACTTATTTATCTGTTGCTAAAGTTTAACATATTCACTATTATTAAATGATATGTCATATATATGTGATATATACATATATCATATATATATGATCACAGTTTCCAAATCCAGAGAACCACATCCATGGACATCGCTTACCTATGTTGCTCTTTGGGTAATAAGAATGAAACCTGGTATTGTCCTGTGGTAGAGAAATAACTCAGAGATTCAAACATTTTTCTTTGAATATGTTGCTTGCTCCTAACTCTAAAATTAGGATGTCTGTTAATATATAATATGTTATAATATATTTGATATATTATATAATGTCTAATATATTCTATATTATAACATATATTATATATAATAACTGATAGTATTATATATTTATAAGGAAAAATACAACAAACGTATCGATGTCCATACTTTCCTAGCCATGATTAGGTTCAGTAGAGTTAGGTGCATTACATCTCAACAAGATAAGTCTGCTGAAGTTCTGATGACCTTGAGCTAGATAAGGAGAATTTCTGTAAAAGGAGCCTCTCTTCAATTATGAGAAAAGATAAGTTTTTCTTTTGTTTTGTTTTTTTGTTTTTATTTAGGCCAGACAGGGGGGCTGAACTCTGGGCCTGGGCACTGTCCCTCACCTCTTCAATTCAATGCTACTGCTCTACCACTCGTGCCATAACAGCACTTCTGGAATTTTCTGCTTATGTGGTGCTGAAGAATCGAACCCAAGGTCTCATGCATGTAAGGAAAGCACTCTACCACTGAACCACATTCCCAGCCCAAGTTTGGAAGTTTTGGAGAAGAGGTATTTGGCATTTACTTTGCATCCTTGATTAGTAAAGAATAGATATCATTTTGCTCCAAATTTTGTCTCCTTTTATGTTCCCTAAACAGTTACACATGATCATCATTACATCGCATATATTTAAGTCCTTCTTTTATTTTTTATCATTATTGTTTTCTTGTTGTTGTTTTGCTGATCCTAAAGCTCGCACTCAGGGCCTAGGCATTGTCCCTGAGCTCAAGGTTATTGCTCTACCTCTTGAGACACAGCACCACTTTTGCCTTTTTCTGCCTGGGCTTGCTTTGAATCATAATACTCAGATCTCAGCATCCTGGTTAGCTAGGATTACAGGTGTGAGACACCATTGTCCAGCAAGTCCCTGTCTTTTAGTTATTATTCTAAAAGCCTCCTATCCAAGGTCACTACTAAGATAGTAAATGGACCTATGCCAATAGTTCCTTCATACTCTCATCTCCTGTTATGGCTATGGTGTCTTTTCCATCGTATGCTGAACCTACTTCACTGCTCTCTTCCTAATCCATGATTCTGGATGTATTTCTAATAATTACCTAAATCTTGTGGCTATAAACCCTAAATTACTGAACGATTAATTTCATTTAATTTTTTTTCAATATGATTGTTGTTCTGTACAAATCTGAGCTTATATTCACCTCTTGCATCTACCTCTTGGCATGAGCAGAGCCTGGGCCAATTCTACCATAAATGCAAGAGGTTAGCCAAAGAATAGCCTGCAGTATTCCTGCCGAGGAGTCAGGACAAGTAGTTGAGTGCCTGAAAGAAGCAATATATTCCTGACATGAGAAGGGGTGAGAGAGCAACAGCCTAGAGAGCAAACTGGCAGTCACAACATTTAACAACTTCTCCTTTGGGGAAACTAACCTCCTGCAAAGTGGCAGTGAGATAACTTACCTATTGAATTTTCTTATATGATGGAAGTTGTCATGTCTCACTACACTACTCCCTTGTAGTCAAAGAGAGGGTCATTCTTTTGTGTCCTCGTTAGGCCCAGGCTCAGTTTATCTCCATCTTAGATTTTGCTCAGACTCTATTACTAGCAGAAAGTCCCTGATGAGGAGGATAGTGTGATCTCTTGGCTTCTGAATGGTCTTTTCGGACCTGAGGACACTTTTAGTTTTCAACTTGTTTCTTCTGACAATGGGAAAGCTCATTCTCTGAACTGTGCCCTAGTATCAAATCTCTTCAGAAAAAGTCAAGGAATGACAGATTCTGCCTGAGGGAGTTAGTTTCTCTATTTCCAAAGAAGCCAATTAATATCTGATTCTGAGACCCAAGTGGAAGTCCTTCACCAGATCCTCCAAGCTGGAGTGGATGTTATCTCAGACTCCAAGCCATCCTCATATTTCTCCAGCTCTTTCTCATGAACCAAAAGGTTACAGGAGTTTAGTTCAGAACCAAGGAGAAATGAGAGTAGCAGAAGAACCATTGGCAGGATGAGGAATTCGAAACTTTGGATGAAAAAAAGGGCTCAGAAAATCTAGGATGACTCACATCATTTGGGAATCACATCATAAGATTTGGGAATAAAAGTAATAAATTACAACCTAAATTAGTAACTCCACTACTCTACATTACAAGTGTTCTGTCAAAAGTTAGCTGTCCTAGCTCTATTTTGATCAGGAAAATGGAGCACATTCTTTCCTCACTAAGTTCTACTGAGTATCTTTATCCATACCCCAGGTTGTTCTTACTCTCTACATCTCTGTTATTTTTCTTTGCTGGATTCAATCAATGAAACTTGAAAGTGTTAGCATATTCAGACATGTAATTACACTTTCTTCTAATCCATTTGTTATAAAGTAAAACAAATTATGGGGAAACGTATAACTATGGTACATTTTCTTCCAAGGCATATTTATTTGATTTTATTAAGTGTTATCTTGTTTCATTGTTAAAACTTGAGGAAAATGTTTTACTATTAGCAGTAATTACTTGCACTTTTTTTTGTATTTTTCCATGTCTGTGTATTTGTTAAGCTTCTAACATCGTCTTTTCCCCCAACTGTTGCCTTCTTAAAATTGCTTCAAATTATATACTATATATGATGGTATTCCATGTGTTCATTGATATATTTAAATTTTGATCTAATATCCACATATTATAGGATATCTTCAACCTATTGTAACTGGTCTGAAAATCAATATGGACGTTCCTCATTAAAGCAAAAACACAATGCCACAAAATCCAGTGAAATTAGGATTAGTTATATATTCAAAATATTTAGCAATGATACAGTTGAAACATTCACTTCTCATATACCAGAGCATGTTTATAGCTATGAATAGCACATTTTCTTCATTCCCTCTTTCTGGTGCATCTAGGTTGATTACACAGCTTGGTTGCTATAGAATATTGCTGCCATGAACATGGATGTTCATGTTGATTTATATTCCTTCAATATGTATACAATTGCGGTAAAGGTCAAAAACATATCTGACTTTTTGGTATTGTGTAAACTTCCATTAAGATATCCCTATGGGTTGCACTAGTTTACAATGCCACAAAACCAAATATAGTTCCTGATTTATTTCAACCTATCCAGCAGTTTATTTATTTGAGTAGTAATAGCTATTCTGGTGTGTAAGATAGGATCTCAGTGACTTTCCTCTTTATTTTACTTCGTATTTGCTATGTGGATATGAATCTCAAACATTTCATTTATTTATTAAACACTTACATTTGTACTTCATTCTTGATCAGTGTCTTTCTTTTTCTTTTGGTATTTTATCAATTTTTAAGATTTATAATATTTTATTTTTTCCCATTACAAATACTCACTTTAGTTAGTAAAAAGATTTTTTTTCATTACGGTGGTGCACAATTAACTAAAAACAACAGATTGTACATTTATATCACTGGATGTTTTTGTTTGTATTTACAACCAGGAAATTGTTTCAATAAAGATGCTGAACTTCTTTCACTGATATTCTGAAAGTATAGTATCTCATATTGTCCTAAACTAAGCTCTGAATTAACAGTCACAGCATGGACCACCACCGTCTGGGCTAAGTAAAACCACTAACACAGAAAAAACTGGATGTAAAGGGGACAAAAGGCTTCATAAAAGTTAGAAGAAAGGCATCACCTTCATGAAGCAAATGTTGAAGTTCTCAAGCAGACCTTAGGAATCTGAATATCAAGAAGATCAAAGGATAAAAGTATTTAGAAGGACAACTTTAGAACTCTAGATTGGGGAGGTGGGACAAACAATAGATACCAAAACTCAATGCTGAAGGGAAGGAGTGTTTTACTCCAAAGATCAAAGGATAAATGTATTTAGAAGGACAACTTTAGAACTCCAAATTGAGGAGGTGGGACAAACAATAGATACCCAAATTCAATGCTGAAGGGAAGGAGTGTTTTACTCCAAACCTCACCTCATCTGTGTCTGACTCTCTCACACAACACACACACACACACACACACACACACACACACACACACACACACCCCTAGTGAGAGGCCTTTGCCAAAGTACAGGCATTCTGGACTTAGACTCCGAATAATCAGAAAGTATCCTTTGTGAAGACCTTTACTGAAAGTACCCATTGTAAGTAGACTTTTACTGAAAGTTAAAACTCAGGTTCCTGGAAAAACTGTGAAATGTCACAATAATGTTCTGCCCATAACTCCCCTAGCAATAGCCATCACCGAATGAAAGAAAGTACCTAAAGCTACAGTTTTTTTTTAATTTTTAATTTTTTTTTTACTTTTTTATTGTGAAAATACTGTACAGAGGGGTTACAATTACATGGGCAAGATAATGAGTACATGTCTTATCAAGCATTGTAGCCTCCTCCTTTGTTTCCCCCTCCCATCCCTTCCCAACCTCCCCTCGCTCCCCCATTGAATTCTCCTCCTCCCTCCCCCCCACCAAAGTTGTAAAATTCGTTTTTCTCCATAAGAACTTGTACATCTCATTGTTGCAATGGGTCCACTTGTATCCCTATTTAAATGATTTGTTTTTTTTCCCTTCTCCTCCACAAATTATTGCTTATTGCTTAGCCTGCACTGGCTAGCCAATAAGATTGTTATAAGATTACCCAGTTAACTGAAGGGTCGGGGCTCTCAACTCTGACCCACTGCAATGGTGAAAGTTGTGAGTCCAGGCTCGAGCTTGCAATAAATGACTCTAATGTGCTCGCATGAGAACTGCCTCCGTGGTGGTCTTTGGGGATCCTAATCTAAGCGCAAGACTAGTGTACACAGAAAACCCCAGGGGCAGCTGTATCTGGGACAATGATGCTTTTTTCCTCTTCTTTTTAGAAAATCAAACATGATGTTGCTGTTGGCTCCACAGCTGCTCCACACCTGAGCAGGAGGAAAGAAAGGATGACTTAGACTGCAGGGCGGCCTTGTGTACCTCTGGCTTTCTGTGTAAGAATGCAGTTTGTGGTCCCCTAGGCAGGGGTGGCCAAACTGAAATGGGGGTATGCTTTGCCTGGAGGATGGCACCCTATGAGCCCTGCATGCATGGTGAAGCAGCCTGGAAAGCCCTGTGAGCATCTCCAGGATAGCCTCTCAGTGGCTTGGAGAAGTTGATTCCTGTAGTTGGACATGGCAAGAGGCAGGATGAGAGCAGGAATCCAGAAGACGGGAGAGGCACAGAAGCAAATGCACCTCTCCATTGAGATTCCTTGGCCATTCTAAGGAGGTTCACAACCCACACGTGGTGGCCACTGCAAGGTCACCAGAGGCCCTACTTGTCTGGGGAGCAGTGCCTGGTCCTGATCCAGAGCAGGAACTTCCCCAGTGGTCCTGATCTTGGCTGGGCTGGAGCAGACCCTACCAGCCATGCTTCCTCTGCCCTGCTGTGTATAGCATTCCAGAAGCTGCCCATGTTCCAGCACCCACAACAGGCCAGCTCCTTTGGGCAGGCTGAGGCTGTGCTGACAATTCCTGGTGCCGGCGTCAAGGCAAGAACAGGCCTAGCCCACAGGAGAGCTGGCCATCACTTCCAAGGGTATCGAGAGAGGCATGACAACCACAGGCCCATCCTTGCTGCCCTCACTGGCCATAGAGGTTACCTATAAGTCCTTGCCTTTGTTCTTGAAATTCTTCAGCCACTGATTGTCTCATTTATCATTATCTGTTTGGGTGGGACTCGAGACTTCTTCCTCTCCTCACCAAGCAAACAAGCCCTAGCAAATCCACCCCAAATTGCACACCTCACAGACACTCTCCAGAACCCAGCTGACTTTAGGGCTGCTGCTGAATGAGCTGTTGGCCAACTGCCTCTTCCTCCCTTCACACCCTCCGTCAGGGCCTCCCCACCATCCTCTCCCCACTGCCCTCAGCCCCAACCAAAGCTCGGCCTCCCCTGTGGCCTCCTCCCTCTCCACACATCCCCCATCCCCAACCCCAGCAGGGCCAGTGCTCTAGGGAAAAGAACTGTCAGCCTGGAGCAGCAGAACCAAAGTTGTCACTGTGTGCAGCCTGCTGAGAATTGGAGGCAGCATAGGTCTCTGATCACTGTCTTTCACTTCACTTACACATGTATTAATTGTATTAATTTGATATTTAATATTGGATCTCATAACTTTTTTTAAGCCTTTGCAGAATAGCTGGTAGAAATATAGTCCCAAATTCGTATTCTCTCTTGTTTAATTCTTTCGAGATTCAGAGATATTTTAAGTAGATATAACCATCATAAATTCTTAATTACATAACAGTGTTATTCAGAAAACATTTGCTTATGCATCTGTCATCAATTATTTACAAAACTAGAAACTTTTAAAGTTTCAAATATTATAGAAAGATCTTTGATTCATGTTGAATGGATGTGAGTAGGTTGAGCTGTTGCATACATTCGTGTGTGTGTGTGTGTGTATGTGTGTGTGTGTGTGTGTGTGTGTGTGTGTGTGTGTGTGTGTGTGTGTGTAGGGATTACATGTATCATTGAAATCAAGGACAGGAACTTTTTTCCTTTTTCTGAGATATGCATTATGGTGTTTCTTTGTTGGTGGTAGGCTTTGATTTCTTGCTTTGCCTGATGTGCACATTCCAGCTCAATTTTTCAATTAAATCTTCTTATTTAATATTGAGCAAATAGTGCTCTGATATTCTTTGTCTTTAGTTTGCCATCTAGGATCTCCTTTTCCTCTTTAACTATTGACATTCAATATAAATTTTACCTCCTGACTGATTTTCTTCTTTAATTTGCATCTTGAAATAAGTATTATAAGACCTTTGATCTCTGTATTCATGAAGAAAAACCATTTTGAATTTTCTGTTTAATGTAATAACACCTGGACACATTTGTTAGCAACAAGATCTTAAAATTTCTTATGTAGTTTTAGTTTAAAATATTCTCCTCCAGGAGATGGGGACAAACAAGTCGTTTAAGTATTCAGGTGGACCTGTTGCAACAATGAGAAGTACACAATGTCATGTCAAAAACGAGCTCTACAATGTCGGTGTGGGGGGGGAGGGGGGGAAGAATTGGGTGGGGGGAGGGGGGAGGCTGGGAAGGGAGGTGAAGGGTAAACAAAGGAGGAGGCTGCATTGCTTGGTAAGAAATGTATGCATTATGCTGCCCATGTAATTGTAACCCCTCTGTACAGTATGTTCTCAAATAAAATAAAATAAAATAAAATACTCTCCTCCATGTTTTTATTATAGGGAGACAAACACTTCCTAGTATCAATAATAACAGTTTTATTCATTAAAATAGCAGATAATTCATAATTTTGAATATGTCTAGTGCAAATGAATACATTTGCTCAATAGATTTGCTTGATAGACCCATGCACAAACATACCACTCATAGGGGCTCAGAAGGTGAATCAGTTGTAGACAGCTTACCTTGAATGCACAAGACCCTAGGTTTGATTCCTCAGTACCACCTAAGCAGAAAATGGTAGAAGTGGTACTGTGGCTCAAGTGGTAGAGCACTAGTCTAGAGCTGAAGAGCTGAGGGATGGCAACCATGCCCAGAGTTCACCACCACCGACAAGTTAAATCAATAAATAAAACTCATACTCAAGTACATTAATTTCAAAGGTTAATTACCTTTTTAGTTAGGGGCAGGGTGCCAAGATATAGCAGACCTTTGTCACAAAGCTTTAAGAGGATTCAACACCTGACAAGTACTAAAACAAAAAGTAAAAATTTTGCTCTGACAACAACATATAGAATCACCATTCAAAGAGAAAAAGGTACTAAGAATGAAATACTTTTTATAATATTTCTTAAGAGATTCTGGCTCTACATTAATTATCATATAATTTGACCTTCAAAAACTCCAGGTGGGCCTGAGTCTTAAGGGCCTCTACAAAAACTGGAGGAGAGAATCATCAACCTGGATTTTTCAAAATGTTTGTGTTAAGGTAGTGTACATACAGATCTCCATTTTATAAGTCACTAATGAGTTCACTTTTTGTTTGACAATCTCATCACTTTGCTCTCTCTCTGATTTTCCCTCCTGTCCCTGTCCACAGGAGGTATAGCTCATGGTGAATATAATCTCTACAGAGTATAACTGCTGCATTTGTTTCCCTGTTCTCCTTTAATTTCTGTGGCTCCTTCAATGTCCATAAAAGGATAAACAAGAACAAAAAAATCCCTAGTGTTTCGAATTCCTGGAATTCATTTTAATATAAATACCAGTAGTTTTATAAGTGTGTCAGACTCTATCCATACATCCTGAATACTTACACTTCCTGCACCCAGTCTTAACTCCCACTGGACTCTGAGGTCCACAACGTAATTCCTTTCACTTTCCACACAGGAAGAACGAGTGTCAGAAAGATTAAGTAACTTACTGGAAATACTGGTCTGAGCATAGTGGCTCAGATCTGAAGATCATAGTTTGAAACTAACTCAGGTTGACATATCCGTTACATGTTTATCTCAAGTTTGAGGCCACCTGGACAGCAAAGTAACCCATCTTAGGTACAAGAGTCTGGCTATCCAGAGCCACAGAGAGAAGTTGGAAGAGCATCAGCAAATGCTCTTGCCCAATTCTAGGGAATGGCTTGGTGCCAGCTAAGTAAGGTATAGCTGCACCAGGGAAGGGGAGTAAAACAGGAGTGGTTATAATAAAAGCACTGGTCTGAAGCCTCAAAATAAGGACCCCAGTCTGTATAGACCAAAAAGTCTCTAGCATGAGGTTCTTTTTAAATTAACAAGCACGATTTTAGATTTTTGCAGAGTGGGATGGTGTATAGTCACAGGCAATGTCTGCTATGTCAGGTAATCCAGTCTGCTCTTTCACATGTTACCCAGTAGCCAGGTTTTAACACAAAAGACTTCAATGAGATTGTTCAAATTATACTGTGACTTTCACCTCTCATGACTCAAAATTCTGTCAAATGATTTCTGACTTCCAGATGTTTACACAACATTTCTCATGAACTTTTCTACTATTTTGTCTTTATTATTGATGGTCATACTACTTTTTTGTTGTTGTCTTTTGTGTATATGCCATTTTTAGGGCTTGAACTCAATGTTTAATGGTCTCTGTTGTACTTTTTGCTCATGGCTGATGACACACTATTCCTTGAGCCACATCCTCACCTTCTGCTTCCTGCTATATAATTGGAGATAAGTTTTCACATTTTTGTCTGTTTGGACTGGTATTGAACTAAAATATTCAGGTCTTAGCCTCCTGAGTTTCTATGATTCTACACATGAACAGCTAACACCACACTTTCCTATACTGTTATTTTAATTATGTATTAGAAGAAAGTGGAAGTATATTTGTGTTAAGTATGCAATTTTCAAATACAAGTTTGAATCTACTTGATATAATGTAATTGTTATCAATTTTAAGTTAAATCAATGAATATTACACATTCCAAAGAAATATAATTGAAAAAATGCATAATTATTTTCTTTAAACAAGTAATAGAACTATGAATTTCTTTCACTTTACAATTCATGTTCTATATAACCTTAATTAGCAGACTCCCATAACTAAAAGTAAATATATTAATTTTATGCTAAAAGAATCAAAGTGATTATAGTTAAGAATATATATTTCATCATAGCCAGAAGATAAGTTTTTGAGCATTCTCACTATAAAGAAATGTTACATGCAGAAATTAACGGATATGATGTAGCTTGATCATTAAACAACATATAAATGAATGGGATTACCACTCCCTACTTCATTTCAAATCCAGCATAGGCAGGAAAGTCCGTGAGACTCTTATCTCCAATGATCGACCAGAAAATTGGCTGTGACTCAAATGGTAGAGCACTAATCTTGAGCTGAAGACCTGACAGACATCATCCAGGTCAATATTTCAAGCTTCATGATCGACAAAAACTAAAAATAAACAGTTACAAATAAACAAATATTTTGGCATAAATGTTAATATATATGTTATAAAAATGTTTAAACCCTCACTAGATATAATAGTTTATATAAATGTAAAGATTTTTTTTCTGATATTAGTAGTTATTGAATCAATTGTGTAAATCTCACATTTCTCACTCAATTCATATTTGTGTGTTTATATACTTATATGCCATAATTATAATTAACTGATATGTGATAGGCAGTGCTGTTTTAGGAATTTCCCTTGGCTTTCTATCATTAATACTTCTACCTTAAAATAAATATACCCTCCAACCTTGTCAGAGCTTTCATCTCATTGAAGCAGAAAAGAATAAACCATAATCATTTTTTTGGAACAAGTGTAACATTGTACATGCATTTCACTTAGTTTAAGAAACAAAATATTCAAGTCATCTTAACCGTACCACTAATAACAAAATGTCTTCTGAGCTTTTCAGTCTCTTAAGAGATGAAAACTTTTAATTATACATCTATTTTTTTCTGCCTAAAATCCTATTCCTTAGTAAGATCTTTTGTGTAACCTTGTGTTCCTAATTAGAAGACAGGAACAAAGGCAATAATGAAAATAGCCAAGGAAATATTTGAAAACAATTATCAAACAATTGTAGACACTCCTGTAATCACCAGTTTCAAAGAGAATATATGTAAAAGTATCACATTTTTGTTATCATTTAAAGAGCAATAATTACACTTTAATTAGCAGTGAAGAAGGGAACAGAAAACTGAAGACAGATTGACTTTGAACAATCGAAAATAAGCAAAATGGATTTATCTTGTTTTTCTATGTAGTTGCCAAAATAATAGAGAACAACACCCAAAGGCAAGAAAACACCTAAGCCAAAGCAGTAAACATTTGTCTATAAAATAATGGTTAGGGTGAACAATAAGAAATATAAAAATCCTTTATTAAAATTTTACATATCTAGACTAGGACTTCTCGTGTTGAAGAAGAGGAAAGGTATGAAATATTTCAAGATTGTTTGACTATTCCCCAAGATTATTCTTCTTTATCAGCTATAGCAATGCAAGTAGCCTTGGTTACTCTTAGTATCATGCTTGTTTATATTTAGAAGCATTATTTGTTGCTGTGTTATAAGCTGCAAACACTTAGTATTAATAAAGAGTCATTTCCTAAAAGAGGAATGTTGCTGTATAAACAAACCTAAAGTATCAAAGACTTAGCATAGTGGAAACTATTTTCTAGTTATATCACAATCTGTAGGTATAGATTTTGTTTCACATTGTTCCAGGGGACCCATTTTTGTTAACTTCTTTTTCACCATTAAGTGATCCTATAGCATCCTGGGATTGCTGTATCTTTCCTGGATTCTCTAATTTCTGTTGGAAAGTTAGGAAAGATAGAAAATTGACTTACTGTTTCTGTTTTACCTTATTTTTATTACCTTACAAACTGTAAATCAAAGTGACATAAATGATCTTTATAATTTGGAAGACAGATTTCATTTCTATATTCTTACCCTAGCCTTCTACATAACTTTGTTAATTAATGATCCCCAAATGTGAAAATGCAGATAGGGAATTTCTTATTTAAATATTATTTAGAATTTCAAGACTTCATTAATGCAAGACCCTTAGTAGTATATAGATCATACATGTGTACAAAGCTGGTGGCAAGTTTGTCTTATTCTCGGAAACTAGGACATGTGGTATCCTTGTAGTCGCATGAGAAAAAGGCTGTAGTTGAGTTAGTTTACTAAACCAAATCTGCTGTAAAATATTTCTACAAGTTAATTGTCTTGAATAATTCATATTTTCATTTTACAGTTCTAAAGGACAGAAATCTAAAAGAAGTCTCACTAGATTAAAATTGAGCCACCTACAGAGCTAAAATATTTTTCAGATGATTCCAGTGGAAAAGGCCTTTACTTCCTGTTCCGCTTTCCAGAAACTTCAGAATCTGGATTGTTGTCTTTTCCTTTATCTTCTAATGTAGCATCTTTACATCTAACTGATGGTTCTTACCTAATGATGTCCCTCTCTAACTACAGCTGGGACTTTTGAGTATACTTTTCCCATCTGATAATTATTCAAATTTGTATTCCTTAGGTAATGAAAGCTGATTATTTTACAAACTTTATAAAATGTAAATCTACATTTGATGGATTAGATATTTCGGGACTATAGATATTTTGGGAAGGTATTTTACTGCCTACCACAATGAGTCTGTAAGCATTCTTTCAACTATAACCTGTTATCCTTTCATGAATTTTGAACAACATATTTCTTCAATGAACTATAATTAGAAAAAAATAGTTCCTGAAAGCATTTACTCCTGATTAAAACATTGTCATGTACTAGAAATCTTAAATGTCAGAGAGCATCTCCTGAAGCAGTTTTGGCATTATCACTTTTTGTATATTCTGCTTACAATCTTCTCTTTTCAAGAGCATTTGATTGTTATTATTTTGGAATTATGGTTAATAATTATTTGACTGCTATTTTTAAAGAATGCACCACCAATCCTCGTATTCTTCTTCTAACTTTTTTTATGTCTAATCTATTTCTGAAAGAAACACAGCTATTTGAATTACATGAACTGCTTATTGAAGTGTGGAGAGAAAAAGAAGAAAAAAGATGTCCCTGTGTGTATGTCATGTTGAAAATGTACCTAAAAGTTATTTATCTTAACATCATATATCTTTTCATTTTGTTTAGATTCAAATAAAATTTAGCCTCTCAACATACACAATGTTAATGCAGTCATTTCATGCCTCTCAAAAGCAAACAACAAATTACTACATATTTTAAATTTTTTAATTTTTAAAATTATTATTTATTTTGAAACACTATATTTTTAAAAAATTAGCAAAAGCCAATGGTATTAAACATTTAGAGTTGTGTTCATACTCTATTGTTGAAGCAGAAAGGGAAAACATCATGTCACTCTTATTTACTTCATCGATTTCTGAAAGAATAAAATTCTGGCTTTGAAGCCTTTTGCTTGATATCCACAATGTCTCATTCTTCCTTTATTAATAGGAGAATTTGGAGAAAGGATGAGAATTCTCACTAGAAAAAGGAGAAGAGGAAAAGAGAAGTGAGAAATCTAGATATTTTGTTCTTCCTCATCTCAATCACAAGGTCTGGATAATGATTGTGGATATTAGATACAGTGCTCTAGAGTGATTAAACACAATTATAAAAAAAAGTTTACCCCTCAAGTGATCACATAGAGAATGCTTATTTATTAAAAATATGTAATAGCATCAAACAGGAAGTGTTATCTATTTGTTTAGGACTTGTTTAGTATTTCTTAAATTCTGATGTACTGTAGTCAACTATCATAAAGGTATACAAGAATAGTAAGAAACTAATATCTTAATATCATATTCTAATATTATCTTAACTCTTGCTGTGTTTGAGTTTTGCCTCAATTTCACATGCTATATTCTTCCAGTATATAAGTTGAAAGAAGATTCCCTCTGGAAATATGCTATTTTTATAGCTAAGGGAAAAGAAGTAAGCTCTTAGACACAGACAATGAGATAGAAATCTTCCTCTAGAAATAACCTTTCAACACTTCTGGTTCATTTTTGTAAGCTGAAGTAAGTCACCTGACCCATCTTGACATTGCAGAGTAGAGGTAAATCTCACCTACAGGAAGCTGAAGCAGGACAGACTAATATGCCAAGATATGCAACATGAAACGAAGAGGAAAAAGAAGATAACTATAATACAATCAGTCATACATGCCATCACCTGTCTCTGCAGGAAGGAAGCTATTATGTACCTTTGTTTCTAAAACTACTGAGATCTTCAAATCATAACTTAGGCTTGTATATTACTGGAATTCGAGAACCTCTTGATGCTGAGACAGCATAAAATCTCAAAGAAAGCTGGAGTAATCATTTCAATACTGCATTTTGTTATGCTAGGACATGAAACCATTTTATAGACAATACTTTATAGTAGTAACTTTTTTTCCAGAACTGGATTTTGTTAATATATATGACTATCCACCAGAATAAATGTCTTCATTTATCTGCATCTTGTGCAGACAGCATAGTCAAGTAGATGTGGGAGTTCATCAGTAGCACTTTTTAAAAATGCAAAAAAAACGTGGACTGGGAGCCAATATAAGTATTTTTCCAACATCACCTTCCACATCCTCTTTCTTCCTTCCTAGGAAACACACCCAATCAATAAAAAACCTTAGATTTTTGGCTCTTGAACTTGAAAGTGGAAGCAGAATGTTATGGATGTCGGAGAAGACTGTTAATGAATTTTTTACATAATAATGTAAAATATTATGTAATAATGTAAAATAATAATGTCACATGCAATAGCCCTATGAGTCCTGAAGGTCTTAACACTGTACTTCTCTAGTGATGTGATAGGAATGTCAGCCTTACTGGTCTTGAAAAAATAATCTCATCTTAAGAAAGTCATTTAGGGCTCTGGTAATGTGGCTTCATGGTACAGTGATTGCTTATCATGCATGAAACCCTGGGTTCAATTGCTCAGTACCACGTAAACAGAAAAAGAAGTGGTGCTATGCCTCAAATGGTAGAGTGCTAGCCTCAAGCAAAAAAAAAAAAAAGAAAAATCTCAGGAAGAGTTCCCTGGCCCTGAGTTGAAGCCCCAGGACTGCCAAAAAAATCATTTAGCTAGTAAATGTCAAATAAAGAACCTATACTTGGAATATAAAATTGCCCCTTCCAACTATGACCTAACAATAGTTCTTAATTCATGTACTTTACCTATATTAGAAGACAGTGTTGAGAAAAATAAACAAAACGTTTTGGTAGGTAGGTCACAGAAATTAATGTCAAGAATGTCCTTAGATATCAGGTAAGGATTAATCTAAGTCTAAGTGAGATTTGGAAATCTTTTTGGTCAGTTTTGGCATCAAAAAGGCACCAGCTAATTAATAGTTGTGGTAGAAATGAAGGAATAAATCCAGATGGAAGAAATAAATGATAATAATAACTAAATTATACCAGAAACTGTTCTAGGGAACCATATTTGGTTACTAAAGAACTAGTTATCAAGTAGGCTTATTCCTCATTGCCTTTGGTATTCTAAATCACTTAGGCTAGTTCTGAATCTCTGTGAGATAAGTTTTATCTCATTCTCTGTTGTTCTTTCATATCTGGTCTTCTTTGCTTTCTAAAAATCTCAGTCTTTCACTATTTCTCTACTAATAATTATTTATACTAAGTCCACCGATGCAGACCTCAGAGGATGCTAAAATAAGAGTCCAAAAGCTCATGAGTCAATGTAACAACATGGAAAAGGATGACATATTTATTGCTACCTCAAATTTTCTTAAATGCTGCAATGTCATCATTTGAGTCATTAAGGGCACATAAATGCAAATATGAGCTTGGTGCTGGTGGCTCACGCCTGTCATTCTAGCTACTCAGGAGGTTGAGACCAGAGGACTGTGGTGCAAAGCTAGCCTGGTCAGGAAAGTACATGAGACACTGATCTTCAATTAGCTACCAGAAACCCGGAAGTGGTGCTGTAACTAAAGTGGCAGAGCACCCAACTTGATCTGAAGAGCTGAGGGACAGTGCCCAGGATCAGAGTTCAATCCCCACGACCAACAAAAATGTGAAATATACTTTAAGTTTCCCCAAAAGGAACTACGAATTCAATAGTAATCTTCTCAAGCAGAAAAAATTTTTCCAATATGACTCAGTGCACCTACTTTTGCTGAGTTAATACTTAAGTTATGGCTTCTTTGCTGCACGTATTCTCTTTTTTAAAAATTGTCAAATATTACCTTTATAATAAACTTCATCTAATATTTCTTGGTTCAAAAGAGAAGTCCATACAGTCGATGTCACTTAGGTTTCTTACTATCTCAGTTCAAAGTCAACCCAGGCAGGAGAATCTGTCAAATTCTTATCTCTAATTAAACACCAGAAAATCCAGAAGTGGACTTTTGGCTCAAGCAGTAGTGTACTAGCATTGGGGGCAGGTGGGCAGGAAAGACAATTGTTCAGGGACAGGGTCCAGGCTCTGAGTTCAAGCCCCAGAATCAGCACAAACTAAAGAAACAAACAAGCAAACAAAAGAAACCCACATATTTCTTTGGGCCCATCCTTGAAGCACTGTTTTGAAAAGAGGCTCCTTTTGCTGATCATACTCACTGGATCCTGCTTTTTGGAATCCATATTGATATGGAGAACTCAGGACCAGAATAAAGGAATGGATATGTGACTTTTGCATCAAGACAATCATCTCAGGAGTTAAATATCCATGCATAAGACATTTTAAGTCCTCCATGTCTTCGTTTCTTTGTAGTAGTACATTGTAAAACAACGTTATTTCCTTTTTTTTTCTATGCTTGCCTTCAAATGGCATATTGTTTCCTTTTGTAATACTCTCAACTAGAAGTTTACAGAAAAGTTTTATGACTAAAGTGCACACTCGAAAAAGTTAGGGACAGAGTTTCCTTCAAGCCTTGGATTATTTTCTTGTACAGTAAAAACGAGAGCACAAATTAACTTGAACTTTGTCATTTCTCTATGTTCAATTTCTCTCCTGGATTGTTTCTACTTCCTGTAAAGGTTCCTTCCACTTACTTCCAGTAACAATCTACGGTATTACTCCAGGCAAAATGAATGATTTCTGGCTTCATTGAAATAACACAAAGACATCTTTGGACACAAGGTAACACGTGTTTCAGAGACAACTTAGTAATGAGAAAATATGGAATTTACATGGCTTATAAAACATTATCCATGTACATATGGCCGTATAAAACAATGCGAACTGAAATGAATCCCCAAATACGGACACAACTTGTTTTTTGCCTTCTTAGTATTGTTTCTAATGCACCTATCATTTATTATGTGATTTTTTCTGTTTCTCTTCTATTTTCTTCCTCCATGGTAGAACCCATTTCCACTGTATTTGAGGTCAGTGAGTTGCAACTTGCATATACATTTTTCTTTTCTTTTTTTTAATTTTAGTTTATTTTATTTGAGAACATACCGTACAGAGGGGTTACAATTACATGGGCAGGATAATGCATACATTTCTTACCAAGCATTGCAGCCTCCTCCTTTGTTTACCCTTCACCTCCCTTCCCAGCCTCCCTGCTCCCTCCCACCCAATCATACCCCCCTCCACACCGACATTGTAGAGCTCGTTTTTGACATGACATTGTGTACTTCTCATTGTTGCAACAGGTCCAACTGAATCCTTAAACGACTTGTTTGCCCCCGTCTCCACCACATGTTATACTGATATCAAATATAGTGAAAGCGGGGGTTACACTGTGGGGGAGGGACATACAAAGCAACAAAGAAATAATCTTATAAATGCGTTAGAAACACATGCATGAAAGAAACAAAAACCTTCAAATACATATTTGAGGGTTTGTTTTCCTAACATCACATTATCTGACTTTTTCCGCTTGACTCATACCTATACTAGATATTGCAAATAAGGGAAACCATGGGACCTATGTTTCTTTGGGACTGGCTTACTTCACTTAATATAATTTTTTCCAAGCCTTTCCATTTCCTAACAAATGGGGAAATGTCATTCTTTCTGATGGAGGCATAGAATTCCATTGTGTATACATATCACATTTTCTTGATCCATTCATCTACTGAGGGGCATCTGCGTTGGTTCCATATCTTAGCTATGGTAAATAATGCTGCAATAAACATAGTTGTGCTGGTAGCTTTAGTGTGGTCTTGTTTGTAAACATTAGGGTAAATGCCCAAAAGTGGGATTGCTGGGTCGTAGGGGAGTTCTATGTGAAGTCTTTTGAGGAACCTCCATACTGCTTTCCAAAGTGGTTGAACAAGTTTACATTCCCACCAACAATGAAGTAAGGTTCCTTTCTGTCCACATCCCCTCCAGCATCTGTTGTTGTTAGAGTTCTTGATTTTTGCTGTTCTAACTGGAGTGAGGTGATATCTCAATGTTGTTTTGATTTGCATTTCTTTTATGGCTAGGGATGCTGAACATTTCTTCATGTGTCTATTGGCCATACTTCTTTCTTCTTCAGAGAAGCTTCTCTTTAAGACTTTCGCTTACTT
This sequence comes from Dipodomys spectabilis, assembly GCF_019054845.1. Lineage (NCBI taxonomy): Eukaryota > Metazoa > Chordata > Mammalia > Rodentia > Heteromyidae > Dipodomys > Dipodomys spectabilis. The sequence goes on from NW_024871184.1 coordinate 52,648, forward strand.
ACTTACTGGGCAGTTGTTTCTTTTTGGATTTGCTGTTGGGTGGTTTAATTTTTTGAATTCCAAGTATATTTTAGATATGAGACCTTTGTCCGTTGTATGGCTAGTAAAGATCTCCCAATCCGTGGGCTTTCTATTGATCTTGCTAGCTATGTCATTTGCCCTGCAGAAGCTCGGCAACCTTATGCAATCCCATTTGTCCAACCTTTCTTTGATTCGTTGTGCTTCCGGGTCTCTATTCAGAAAATTTCGGCCTGAGCCAAGGAGACCTAGGGTTTCTCCTATTCCATCCTGTAATGTTTTCAGAGTGTCTACTTTGAGTTCAAGGTCTTTGATCCATTTGGAGTTGATTCTGGTGCAGGGTGATATATAAGGATCTAGCTTTAGTTTTCTACATGTAGTTAACCAGTTTTGCCAGCACCATTTACTGAAGAGGCTATTGTCTTCCATTCTATTGTTTTAGCTCCCTTATCGAAGATTAGATGGCTAAAGGTCTGTAGGTTCATTTCTGGGTTTTCAATTCTATTCCATTGGTCCTGAGGTCTGTTCTTATGCCAATACCAAGCTGTTTTGATTACTATGGCTTTATAGTAGAGTTTGAAATTTGGTATTGATATTCCTCCAGCAGTGTTCTTTCTGTTGAGGAGCGTTTTTGCTATTCGGGGTCTTTTATTGTTCCATATGAATTTTTGGATTGCCTCTTCTATTTCCTTGAAGAATGAGGGTGGAATTTTGATAGGTATTGCATTGAATTTGTAGATAGCCTTGGGAAGTATTGCCATTTTCACGATGTTAATCTTTCCAATCCAGGAGCATGGGAGGTTTTGCCATTTTTTAAGTTCTGTGTTGATTTTCTTTTTCAAGATTTTAAAGTTTTCATCATAGAGGTCCTTCACTTCTTTAGTTAAGTTAATTCTTAGGTATTTTATTTTTTGTGGGGCTATTACAAATGGAGTTGCTTTCCTAATTTCAGCCACACTTTTCTCATTGTTGGCATACAGAAAAGCCATTGATTTTGGGGGGTTAATTTTATACCCTGCTACTTTGCCAAAGTTTTGAATCAGCTTGAGTAATTTGGGAGTGGAGTCTATGGGATTCTTTAAATACAAGATCATGACATCTGCAAAGAGAGAGAGTTTTATTTCTTCTTTCCTTATTTGGATCCCCTTTATGTCTGCATCTTGTCTTATTGCTGTAGCTAGGCATTCTAATACTAGATTGAAGAGAAGTGGAGAGAGTGGGCATCCTTGTCTTGTTCCTGAGTTAAGAGGAAATGGCTTTAGTTTTTCACCATTGAGTATAATGCTGGCTGTAGGTTTGTCATATACAGCCTTTATTGTATTGAGGAATGTTAAATGGATTCCTAATTTTTCCAAAACCTTCATCATAAAGGGGTGTTGGATCTTGTCGAATGCTTTTTCTGCGTCTATTGAGATAACCATGTGGTTCTTATTCTTGCTCCTGTTGATGTGATGAATAATATTAATTGATTTGCGTATATTGAACCAGCTTTGCATCTCTGAAATGAATCTTTTTTGATCGTGGTGTATGATTTTTTTGATGAATTTTGAAGTCGGTTGGCCAAAATTTTGTTGAGAAGTTTCGCATCAATGTTCATCAAAGAAATGGGTATATAGTTCTCTTTCTTTGATAAGTCCCTGCCTGGTTTTGGGATGAGGGTTATGATGGCTTCATAGAATGTGTTCGGTAGTGAGCTTTCTCTTTCAATTTCATTGAAAAGTTGGAGGAGAATTGGTGTGAGCTCTGCTTTGTAGTACTTGTAAAATTCCGCTGTAAAACCATCTGGTCCTGGACTTTCCTTAGCTGGGAGGTCTCTTATTGCTGTTTCTATTTCAATGCTTGATATGGGCCTGTTAAGATAGTTTAACTCATCTTGGTTTAGTTTTGGCATGTCAATATTTGCTAAGAAGAGGTCCATTTCTGTCAAGTTCTCAAACTTATTAGCATAAAGTTTTGAGAAGTATTCCCTTATAATGTTCTCAATCTTGGTTGTTTCCGTGGTGATGTTTCCATTCTCATCTCTGAGTATATTAATTTGGGTGTGTTCTCTTCTTTTTCTGATAAGATTGCATATACATTTTTCTAATGTGGGGAGGTGAAGGGAAATAAAATGCTGGAAGAAGTATAGAGTATGACCCATTGTTACAATGAGATGAACAAGACACTATGTTGAAAATGAACTTACAAGTTGGGGGTGGGAGAGGAGATTTGGGGCGGTGGGGAGAAAAAGGATGGCAGGAGAAAAAGGATGGCAGGACAAAAACAAAAGAGGACGTAACAATGTTCGTTAGATAATGTACTCATTAACTTACTTATGTAACTCTAACACCTCTGTCCACCATTTTCACAATAACATAAAAAAAAATTATCCTGGAGTACATTAAGTTCAAATTTCCTAAGTGCTCTATAAATTAAGACCAATTTTAAGTGGGAAGAACGTTCTCAGAAACATTTTTTGTCAGTGTTTGTGTTGTGCATTATTAACCAAGTGTACATAAGTTAACAGAAGGAGAAACAACAGGAATAGGAGAAAGAGAAGTTCTGTGTTTAAGTATAATGGTTCAATACACTATAGAAGACTCTGCAAATAAGACAACTTTGAAACAAGAAAGCCAAGGCCAGTATGTAGACGTATGGGAGTGATATAGAAAAAGCATTACTCCTAAGTAGAACATGAAGAATGAGGCCACTCTCTTTCTTCTACTAGCTCTAAATCATGGTAGCTAATCATGCAAATTTGTAAAAAGTAGAATGGAAGAATAATTCTGGTTCCAAGCCAGTCAGATATAAGACCATGGACTTAACTGATAAAAAAAAAAATAAAAGGCCAAGTTGAGAGAACAGGAATTATACTACCAATGAACTTGTGGCTAAGATCGCATTTCTTTTTCGTTTTCTTTTCTTTTCTTTTTTTTTTTTTTTTGATGGTAGTGGGGCCTGAACTCCGGGCCTGGGCACTGTCCCTCTACTCTTCAGCTCAAAGCTTGTGCTCAACCTCTTGAGCCACAGCACCATTTCCAGTTTTCTGGTGGGTAATTAGAGATAAGTGCCTCAGAAACTGTCCTACTCATGCTGGATTTGAACTGCAGTCCTCAGATCTCAGCCTCTGGATTAGCTAGGATTACATGTGTGAGCCACTGGCATCTTGCTTAGGATCACATTTCAAAGAGTGTACACTCAGCGTATGTAATTTGTATGTTCATCTATCTTTATATGAACTCGAGTCAAAAATCTGGGTCACAGTTACAAAAATGTTTGTATTTCAAAAGTTGATACTCCTGGAGAAATAAAACCTAAGAATGTAAAGGAGTCTGGGAAGTTCAGTTTGCATCCGGCCTGGGCTGAAGAGTCTTGAGACACTATCTATAATTAACCAGCCAAAAGATGCACTGGAAGAATTGTGCAAGTGATGGAATACTAGTTATAAGCAAGATTACTGAATAAGAGCTTGAGGTTTTTGCATACATATATACATACAAACACGCACGTACACACAGAAGCACTTACGTATTCAAACACATATATGAAAAAATTCTCAGATTGTGTAGAAAAGTTAGAAAATAATAGAAAATATGTCCTATAAGACTACAATCAAGTGATAATTTTTAATATTAGAAAGTACTCAAGTGAAATTTCCCCCAAAAAGCTTGAGAATATTACATAAGTGGGAACAGAGATAGTAAAAAATTCAAGTCATTAGTAAAGGGATCGGATCGAGGGAGAAATAAATCAGAGACCCCTTCAGGTGGATCTGAAAATGTTCATATCCTGTGTCAAATGTTAGAACATCTTTGAAAATAGTACATGAACAGTCTGAGCTATCAGTCTAGTGGAAAATATTAATGGAGAAGTTAAGAATTGCTTGTCTGTATCTAGATTAAATAAAAAAACAAACTATTGTAGGACAATGTGATACAAACCAGGAATTCTAGCACTCAGACTAAGACGTGAGTAGAGAGTGCAATTACATAGTGATACATTCACTGGACTAGGTAGTATAATTTTGTCTCAATAAAACAAACCAAGAAAGGAATAAAAAATATACAAGAAAGGAATACACCGTTGGAAGTTTGGGTTAATTTTGTCATTATGTTTTGAGAAGTCAAGTTTCCTATTGAAATCCAATTCATATATAATCCTCAGTTGTGTTCTAAATGTTCTCTTCAAAACAAAAAATTACTATATGCAAAAGAGCTCATGATTCCCAAGCAAAAATTTGAAAAAATATGCATCATTCTGTTACAGTCCAAGGAAATGATGAAGGATTACAAAAGCTTAAGCCTAGAGAAATAAGAAAGTTCATTTAATGTAGGAGTTTGTAGACCTGGCTAAATTAGAAATTAGATTTAAAATAAACATTTTTGTTTGTATTTTAATATTCTATAGGTTACTACAAAATTCTTTTTAAGTAGAAGATTTAATTTACAAATTCACAAATGAATCTGACATTCTATTTGCCTAAAATATTCTTTCAAGTGAGGTATAATTAGAACTTAGTTAATTGTTAATTCCAACAGTTCATGATAATGTGAATAATCTAGACAAAGTTGCCAACAAATTGATGCTATTAATTTATAAATTTAGATGAAGAGCAATATTTTGAGATTCTGGTGTAACATGGTATGAAGAGAGTAAATGTGTGACATCTTTTTTCTTCTACCTATACATAACACAGGAAGAAATTTCCTTAATTATATACCTCTTTATACAATGTTAAAAATGTTAGGCTTAGGGTTTGTTTTTATTTTGTTTTTCTTGTTTTGTTTGTCCCAGGGCTTAACTTGTAGGCCTGGCCACTGTCCCTGAGCCTGTTTTTGCTCAAGGCTGTTACTTTACCACTTGAACCTCAGTGCCACTTGCGTCAGGCTTTTCATGAGCAGTTTATTGGAGATAAGAATCTAAGGAACCTTCCTGCCTAGGTGGGCTTTGAACCATAATCTTCAGATCTTAATATTCAGACATTCAGATCTCCTGAATACCTATGATAGATAAAATATATAACTATAAATATTATTTGCAAGTGTTCCGATCTCAAGAATAACACTGGGTGGAAAATGATGCAGTAAAGTTTAGTGTAGTGTTCTTTCCACAATACGAAGGGCATCACATTAACAGAAGTGTAGTATTTTTTTTTTACAAAAGTTATACACTTGTCATGATGTGAATTTAAGGAATTTTAAGGTGCACCTTACAAGTTGGAAATTGTTGGACTAGGATGATTTTTTTGCATAAAAATTTGGGATTGATGGTCATAGAAATAATAGCTTACATTGATGAACATATATTTACTCTTGAGGAATTATTATAGATACTTCATAATTTTACCTTCTACCAGAATGTGGTTATTTTTTCTGTTGAATTTAAATATGTAACACCCCATTGAAAACTGCACCTATTGCAAAATTAAATAAAATGCAAACAGGTACTGTATTGAATGTCTCTAGTATGGCATGTTCAGAATTTGAAAATGAGTAGTTAGTAGTCATAGGAATGTTGAAGAACACATATACTCTGTCCTCTTAACAATTATTCCGTTTTAAATGTTAGGAGTTTCAACAGAATTGAACTATTTTTGTTTTAGCATGAGACAATACTAAAATAATTTTTTTCAAAATAATGGCAAGTATATTCTGAAAATATTGTATAGTTTGGTAATATTCAAGTTGATGACCCTCTGATAAAGAAAGGGGTAATTAATTCAAATTAGCAGCCAAAATCTTCATTTTTTAAAAAGGTTATACACATAGTATAATATTTATTATACCAAGAGAGTGAAATTATATTTTATGCAGCTCATTTTTAATTTAATTTTATTGTCAAGGTGATATGTAGAAGGTTTTGCAGTAATTGTAAGACAGTAAATACATAACATGTTGAACTTTTTACCCGCTCCCTCATTTTTCTCACAGTTTTCCTTCACTCCAATATGCCTCACAAGTTGTAATGTAAATTTCCAACATGTTGTCTTGTGAGTATTGCTATTGCATTGGTTTGCCCTTTGTTCTTTGTCTCGCCATTTCATTGTTCCTCTTCCCTTGCCAAATTAAGATAAATGTATATAAAATACACAGGATACTGAAATCAAATATAACAGGGGATAAACCAAAGGGAAAACACAAAAGAAAAAAGAAATCACATAGTACATTAAAAACAACAACCACAAAGTAAAACTCTGTTTCCATATACAGAAGTTCATTTCGCTCATCATCATCTTATATCATCATAAATACATAGTTATTGAGCAATTCTGCTCAACTGCTAGTACTATCCCACACATTTCCTACTTATGACAAATGAGGAAACCACGGAATCTGTTTCTTTTTGTCTTGTTTATTTTACTTAGTTTGATTTTTCCAAGACTTTCCATTTCCATATGAATTGGAAGCATAAAATTCCACTGTGCATACATAAACCACATTTTGTCAATTCGTTCATCTACTGAGTGGCATATTGGTTTAAAACATCACTGCTTGTAATTATCACTTAGGGTCATTAAAAATTGAGAGATGCCACTTCTCCAGACATTCTAAAAGCATGATTTCTAAGTAACATAGGATGTTATGGTGGTACGAGTGTTGAGATATCTGGATGACTCTAATGTATATCTCACACTGAATTAGGCAGGAAGATATCCAATATCATAGAGTATAAAAATGGGAGTGACATAAATATTTCCCTTGAGAAAGATATAGGAGGCTGCCAGAAGTATGAAGTAGTTCAGATAATTTTGAAGAATTTAGAAATGAAAGGTCAAGTATGTCTCTTTAAATAATAATTATGTATGTGGAAGGGCAAAAGAAGAGGAAGAGAAAATAATAACTGACAGCAAATCATTATCCTGATAGAATATAAAAAGACATAATCTATAACTTTCAAGTTAAAGAGAGACCAATAGAAGACATCCCAATTAATTTAGGTCATGCAAAATATTTACTTGGCTTTTACCTACTTTAATGCTCCAAAATAAATGAAGACTTATAAGAAAAGTTATGTGATTGCCATGCTTCAACCTGAACACTAACTGAAATGAGCCCTCTTTTTCTCACTTTGCTCTTGGAAAATAGTCCCTCAGTTGATGATGTTGTGGTTGATTGGAGTCAGAGTTAGGGGCTTCTACTTAGACAATTATCCCAGAATATTTTAAAGCAGTTTTTCTCCCATTATATCCAAGTACATTGCCTGAAGCTGTACTTTGAACACACCCTCACACCTGAGCGCATAATTTGAAATTACATTGCAGCATTCCTTGGCACATTCTACTTTGTGCCTTTGTCTTCTTTGCACATTCCTTTTGAGTTCATAGTTGCTCTACTTCAATTTTATCTGTAAAAACTCCTAAAAAAATTGTTCAACTACCACTTCTTTGTGCACGCCCAGTCTATGTATGAAGGTACATTGTCCATGTTAAGCAATAGGGTAGTACTCACTCTCTGAGGAGAAAAGTTCCACGATATGACCCTATGCCCACATGAGAGAGTGTAGAATTTAAAGCATTTTGAGACAAACAGTGATATTAGAATTGAAAGGCTCCTTAGGGACATTTCCTTGGAGCTCGTTAGTTTTCCCAGGAGAAATATAAATATCCACAAAATTTGGAGCTAATTTGTAAGTATCTGATTTAACACTAGATCTTAGATGTTGTGTTAATACAAGTCACCATTGTACTATTGTTACATCAGAATCCTTCACTACTTGACAATATGTATGAAAAAATGAAAGAAAGGCATTAAAGCACTATATTATCTTTTTAGGCATTTAACCCTAGTAGTCAGGGTAATGTCTGAACTCTTCCATTCAATAAAAGCTTGAAGTTTATAAGAGCCCTTCCTACATATAAGAATTTGTGGCAGGTTGATTGACAGGGTTATTTCAGCATGGAGATATCCCTAACAAGAACTAGACTTAAAAAGAGTATATGGCAGTTAGGATGTGTCAATGACTATTGAGGCATTTTCTTTTCTTTTTTTTTTTTTTTTATTGTGAAAATACTGTGCAGATAGAAAGCAATTTTAGAGTTCCAGTGAACAGCCCTAAGCCAAAGAACCACACCAAGTGTGCCATCACAGGACAGAGATTTAGGCAAGAGAGGGGAAATCAAGGCAAAAAGACACATCTGAGCGCTTGCCAGCAGCCGCCGCGGCGGTGGCAGTGGTCGCTGCGGCGACTGCAGGGCACCATAACTGAGCCACAGAGTCCGGGACGAAGGAGCCAGACGCGGCGGGCGAGCAGATCCTACTCAACACCAGCAAGAACGGACAAGGAGCAGACATCATCCTGCAGTTTGCGGACCAGAGACCGACCCAGGAACCAAGACTCGGCGTGAGAAGAAGCCCAACTTCCTCACTCCTTCTCAGGGTGCAGAGGACGGAAGGCCACCCCTCCCCCCCCAGCACTGGTGATCTCCATCTTGGATACCGACAAAGCTCGGCGGAGCTGCGAGCTCCAGCTCAGGCCTTGGAATAAAACGAGTCATTTAGCAGATCACAAGAACTTAACAGCGGCGTGACCTGCCAGACTCAGCTCCATCCAGGGAAAAGTCACCCAGCTCGGGCGCCAGCCATACGAGTGGCTTTCTGCACTGGGTAACCAGAGCCAGAGGCTGCCCCTCCCTCTAGCAGCCTCCACAATCAATTGAAAAACAGAAACCCTGAGAATGGCTCCAGGCTGGGCTCTGTGAGGTTTTCACAAAATAGCCCCAAGGAAAAGCTACTGTTTATTGAAAGGCCTCAACTCTACCCAGAACCTAGCCTCATCACTGCATTCCCCTCTTTTGTGATTCTCAAACCAGATCACCCTCCCATTAAACTAACCTGGGAAGGGGATCTCAAAATCTTGGGTAAAGCAGAGCATTTTTCTGCCTGTTCGAACAATCTGACTTCAGAAACCAATCAAGCCACAGGACCTCAAGCAGACCAGAGACTCCAACAAGAGGCTGGCTAGAGACACAAGGGAGATACAGGATTTTTCCCCCCCCTCCCAAAAAAATCAAAGAACTTTTTTTTCTTCTTCTTCTTTTTTCTTTTTGGTACCTTATATATATAAAAAATTTTTTTCCTTTTCTAAAACTTTTATTAATCTTTAATTTTTGCCTCTTTTGAAAAAATAATTGTTTTCCAGTAACTTTTTTTTCCCCTCTTATAATTTTTATTTTAGGAATACGTGAATGTGCATTTTCCTTTCTTTTCTTGTCTTCTTTCTCTTTTTCTTTCTTTCTTAATTATCTTTTTGTTTTTTTGTCTAGCTCTACTGAACTTCTGATCTTTTCTTCTCCCTTTCCTATCCGTTTCACCTTTTCCTCTCTTTTGTTCTTCTTTACGTGACTTAACTCTTGTCCTGCACATCCTCAGATAAACCCGTAGTTAACTAGTAGACACTATCCCCCATTGTGTACACACTTAATCCACAAATTTATTACTCAATTCAAAACCTCTGGGACTTAAATTCCTTAATAGCAGTACTACCCCTTTATACCTATATAATATTTTAAGCATTTTTTTAAGTTTTTCACATCTCCTCTATGTCCCTCACCTTCTCTCAAAATATTCACATTCCTCTCTAAATAGATGGTCTTTTAATCTATATAATAACATTAATTTTTACGTTTCTATTTTTTTTTCTGGTCTCTTTTCATTCCCCTTTCCCCTTCTTCTTTTCCTCTCTCTCTCTACTTGCATCCTACCCAACCTATTTCCTGCATTGTGATTAGGACATAGTTAACTCTCCCTGGGCCTCCCCACACCAATCTATCCCTATTTTATATGCACGTCTCTCCCTAACCCTAATAATTTCTGGTTTTCCAAATTCTTCTCTGCGGTTCGAAGTCCATTAACATATAGTTGTTTGATGTGGAATAGATGTATCTGTTGAACTAGATTGTATCTGTAGACTATTGACTGTACAAATGCAAACTTTAGTTGATGGTTGCCTTAAGATAGTGTTCTAGCACAAAACTGGTGCTATCTTCATCTCAAATGGGCAGAGTAAGCTGGAAAAACACAAGAAAAATGGCAAATTCGGGTATCTCAATTCCCAATCTGGATAATCAGGGGTCAGAACAGATAATGAATAATTCAGAGGAGAGTTCCCAAATATCTCTACAAACACTACTGGCAAACATGATAAATGAGAAGTTTGACAACTTACAAAGGAATCTGTATGAGCGTGATAGGGAGAGAGAGGAGACATCCCAGAAGTTTATACAGGAATATCATAAGAGTGAGGAAGCTACTCAAAAACTGATTCAGGATTTGCGTGAACAACTTGAGAATACTCAAAGAGAAAGGGAGGAATGGCGTGAACAGGCTGAGAACACTCAAAGAGAACTGCAGGAATCCCACGAATGGCAGGAAAGAGAACTGCAGGAATCCCATGAACGGGAGGAAGCTAATCAAAGAGTAATACAGGAATTGAGATACCAGGTAAAGAACACACAAAGATGACTAAAGGCATTCATGGAATCCATTAACAAAGAGCTGAAGGAAGTCAGGGAGCCCACAAAGGGAATGCTGAATGGAACCCAACAGAAGGAATGGGAGTCCAAAAAACCATAACCAATCAACTAAGTGATTTGAGAACAAACACTGAACACCAAATTAAGGAAGTAAAGAAATTCATACAAGACCTAAAACAGAGCTTCAACAAAGAACTTGAAGCCATCAAAGAAGACCAATTACAAGGAAAAGAGATAAAAAACGAAGTAGAGAGTCTTGACAGCAGGTTAGACCATACAGAAGATCGAGTCTCAGGGATTGAAGACAGCCTAGATATTATAGAGAAAGAACATACAACCATCCAAGACAAGTCCAAGAAATATGATAGATCTATCCAACACCTGGAAGACACCATCAGAAGGCCTAATCTAAGGATAATGGGTGTAGAGGAGCACCTAGAAACAGAAGTTAATGGTCCTGGAAATTTGTTTAACAGGATCCTAGCAGAGAACTTCCCAAACATGCAAAAAGATAGGCCTATTCAGATACAAGAAGCCTTTAGAACCCCAAATAGACCAGACCAGAATAGGACATCCCAACGTCACATTATAATCCACAGAGGATCAACTCAGAACAAGGAAAAGATCCTTAAAGCTGTCAAGGAGAAAAGGGTAATCACCTATAAAGGGAAACCAATTAGAATCACCTCAGATTTCTCAGCAGAGACAATCAAAGCAAGAAGAGCCTGGAATGATGTATGCCATGCCCTAAAAACAAACAACTATCAACCAAGAATACTGTACCCAGCTAAACTCTCCTTCATAACTGAAGGCAAAATAAAAACCTTCCATAGCAAAGAAAAATTGAAACAATACATCTCCACCAAACCAGCCCTACAAAAGATTCTTAAAGATGTCCTACACATAGAAAACCAACAAGACCGCAATAAAGGCCAAGAAACTGCACCCAAACTGAGAATCCAAGAACCATAGGAAGAACGCAGTTTTCACAGCCCCCAAGAAGGTGGATAAACATGGCAGGAACTCCCAAATACCTCTCAGTCTTATCTCTTAATGTTAACAGACTGAACTCTCCAATTAAGCGACATAGACTGTCTAGTTGGATTAAAAAACAAGGCCCTTCTATCTGCTGCCTGCAGGAGTCACATCTTGCCCATAGAAACAAACACATTTTCAATGTTAAAGGCTGGAACAAAATCTACCAAGCAAACGGCCCCCATAAACAGGCGGGAGTTGCAATCCTAATATCAGATAAAATAGACTTCAAATTAAAATTCGTGAGAAGAGATAAAGAAGGTCGCTACATACTAATTAAAGGATCTCTCCTTAAGGAGGATATTACTATTCTAAATATCTATTCGCCAAACAATGGAGCACCCAAATTTATCAAAGAAACACTACTTTCCCTCAAATCCCATATACATCCAAAGACATTAATTGTTGGGGATTTTAACACACCACTCTCCCCACTAGATAGATCAACTCGGCAAAAACTCAACAGAGAAACCGCAGATCTAAACAGCTGCATATATCAACTAGACTTAACAGACATCTTCCGAAGAGTTCACCCAGCAGCATCAGAATACACGTTTTTCTCAGCAGCACATGGAACGTTTTCTAAAATAGACCACATTTTAGGCCACAAAGCAAACTTGTCTAAATTCAGAAACATTGAAGTTATACCTTGCATTCTCTCTGACCACAAGGGAATAAAATTAGAACTCAACACCAAAAGCCACCAAAGAAAGTCCGGTATCACATGGAGGCTGAACAACACACTGCTGAATCATGAGTGGGTCATGGAAGAGATTAGAAAGGAAATTCAAATGTTCATGCTATTCAACGAAAACAAACACACAAATTACCAGCTCCTCTGGGACACAGCAAAGGCAGTACTCAGTGGCAAGTTTATAGCTCTGAGCTCCTACATCAACAAATTGGAGAGATCTGAAACTAACAATTTAATGACACATCTAAACCTCCTTGAAAAAGAACAGCAAGATAAAGCCCAATCCAGTAGACGGAAAGAAATAATCAAAATTAAATCAGAATTAAATGAATTAGAATCCAAAAAAACTATAGAAAGAACAAAACAAAGAGGTGGTTCTTCGAAAAACTTAACAAAATTGACAGACCCTTAGCAAATCTTATCAGAAAAAGAAGAGAACACACCCAAATTAATAAACTCAGAGATGAGAATGGAAACATCAACACAGAAACAACCAAGATTCAGAACATTATAAGGGAATACTTCTCAAAACTTTATGCTAATAAGTTTGAGAACTTGACAGAAATGGACCTCTTCCTAGCAAATATTGACATGCCAAAACTAAACCAAGATGAGTTATACTATCTTAACAGGCCCATATCAAGCACTGAAATAGAAACAGCAATAAGAGATCTCCCAGCTAAGAAAAGTCCAGGACCAGATGGTTTTACAGCGGAATTTTACAAGTCCTTCAAAGCAGAGCTCACACCAATTCTCCTCCAACTCTTCAACGAAATTGAAAGTGAAAGCTCACTACCGAACACATTCTATGAAGCCATCATAACCCTCATCCCAAAACCAGGCAGGGACTCATCAAAGAAAGAGAACTTTAGATCCATTTCTTTGATGAACAGTGATGCAAAACTTCTCAACAAAATTTTGGCCAATCGACTTCAACAATTCATCCAAAAAATCATACACCACGATCAAACAGGATTCATTGCAGGGATGCAAAGCCGGTTCAATATACGCAAATCAGTTAATATTATTCATCACATCAACAGGAGCAAGAATAAGAACCACATGGTTATCTCAATAGATGCAGAAAAAGCATTCGACAAGATCCAACACCCCTTTATGATGAAGGTTTTGGAAAAATTAGGAATCCATGGAACATTCCTCAATACAATAAAGGCTGTATATGACAAACCTACAGCCAGCATTATACTCAATGGTGAAAAACTAAAGCCATTTCCTCTTAACTCAGGAACAAGACAAGGATGCCCCCTCTCTCCACTTCTCTTCAATCTAGTATTAGAATGCCTAGCTACAGCAATAAGACAAGATGCAGACATAAAGGGCATCCAAATAGGGAAAGAAGAAATAAAACTCTCCCTCTTTGCAGATGACATGATCTTGTATTTAAGGAATCCCATAGACTCTACTCCCAAATTACTCAAGCTGATTCAAAACTTTGGCAAAGTAGCAGGGTATAAAATTAACCCCCCAAAATCAATGGCTTTTCTGTATGCCAACAATGAGATAAGTGTGGCTGAAATTAGGAAAGCAATTCCATTTGTAATAGTCCCACAAAAAATAAAATACCTAGGAATTAACTTAACTAAAGAAGTGAAGGACCTCTATGATGAAAACTTTAAAATCTTGAAAAAGAAAATCAACACAGAACTTAAAAAATGGCAAAACCTCCCATACTCCTGGATTGGAAAGATTAACATCGTGAAAATGGCAATACTTCCCAAGGCTATCTACAAATTCAATGCAATACCTATCAAAATTCCACCCTCATTCTTCAAGGAAATAGAAGAGGCAATCCAAAAATTCATATGGAACAATAAAAGACCCCGAATAGCAAAAACGCTCCCCAACGTAAATAACACTGCTGGAGGAATATCAATACCAAATTTCAAACTCTACTATAAAGCCATAGTAATCAAAACAGCATGGTATTGGCATAAGAACAGACCTCAGGACCAATGGAATAGAATTGAAAACCCAGAAATGAACCTACAGACCTATAGCCATCTAATCTTTGATAAGGGAGCTAAAACAATAGAATGGAAGAAAGACAGCCTCTTCAGTAAATGGTGCTGGCAAAATTGGTTAACTACATGTAGAAAACTAAAGCTAGATCCTTATATATCACCCTGCACCAGAATCAACTCCAAATGGATCAAAGACCTTGAACTCAAGCAGACACTCTGAAAACATTACAGGATGGAATAAGAGAAACCCTAGGTCTCCTTGGCTCAGGCCGAAATTTTTTGAATAGAGACCCGGAAACACAACAAATCAAAGAAAGGCTGGACAAATGGGATTGCATAAAGTTGCAGAGCTTCTGCAGGGCAAATGACATAGCTAGCAAGATCAATAGAAAGCTCACGGATTGGGAGAAGATCTTTACTAGCCATACAACGGACAAAGGTCTCATATCTAAAATATACTTGGAATTCAAAAAATTAAACCACCCAACAACAAATCCAAAAAGAAACAACTGCCCAATAAATAAGTGGGCGAAAGACTTAAAGAGAAACTTCTTTGAAGAAGAAAGTAGGATGGCCAATAGACACATGAAAATATGTTCAACATCCCTAGCCATAAAAGAAATGCAAATCAAAACAACATTGAGATATCACCTCACTCCAGTTAGAATGGCAAAAATCAAGAACTCTAACAACAACTGATGCTGGAGGGGATGTGGACAGAAAGGAACCTTACTTCATTGTTGGTGGGAATTTAAACTTGTTCAACCACTTTGGAACGCAGTATGGAAGTTCCTCAAAAGACTACACATACAACTCCCCAATGACCCAGCAATCCCACTTTTGGACATTTACCCAAATGTTTACAAACCAGACCTCACTAAAGCTACCAGCACAACTATGGTTATTGCAGCATTATTTACCATAGCTAAGATATGGAACCAACGCAGATGCCCCTCAGTAGATGAATGGATCAAGAAAATGTGGTATGTATACACAATGGAATTCTATGCCTCCATCAGAAAGAATGACATTTCCCCATTTGTTAGGAAATGGAAAGGCTTGGAAAAAATTATATTAAGTGAAGTAAGCCAGGCCCAAAGAAACATAGGTCCCATGGTTTCCCTTATATGCAATATCTAGTATATGTATGAGTCAAGTGGAAAAGGTCAGATAATGTGATGTTAGGAAAACTATCCCTTAAATATATATTTTAATGTTTTTTTTTTCTTTCATGCATGTGTTTCTAACGCATTTATAAGATTATTTCTTTGTTGCTTTGTATGTCCCTCCCCCACAGTGTAACCCCCGCTTTCACTATATTTGATGTCAGTATAACTTGTGGAGGAGATGGGGACAAACAAGTCGTTTAAGGTTTCAGGTGGACCTGTTGCAACCATGAGAAGTCCAAAATGTCATGTCAAAAACGAGCTTTACAGTGTCGGTGTGTGGGGGGAACGGGAGGAAGAATTGGGTTGGGGGGAGGGGGGAGGCTGGGAAGGGAGGTGAAGTGTAAACAAAGGAGGAGGCTGCAATGCTTGGTAAGAAATGTATGCATTATCCTGCCCATGTAATTGTAACCCCTCTGTACAGTATGTTCTCAATTAAAATAAAAAAAAAATTAAAAAAAAAAACAAAAAAAAAAAAGAAAGAAAATACTGTGCAGAGGGGTTACAATTACATGGACATGGTAATGAATACATTTCTTATCAAGCATTGTAGCATCCTCCTTTGTTTCCCCTTCCCATCCGTTCCCATCCTCCTCCCATCCCCCCACCCATTTATCCCCGTCCCCCACCAAAGATGTAAAGTTCGTTTTCGACATAACGACTTGTACTTCTTATTGTTGCAATGGGTCCACTTGTATCCCTATTTAAACGACTTGTTTTTCCCCTTCCCCTCCACAAATTATACCAACATCAAATACAGTGAAAGCACGGGGTATACCCGTGGGGGAGGGTCATACAAAGCAACAAAGAAATAATCTACGCATTTATAAGGCATTTTCTATTCTAAAGAAGAATCAATTCGAGGAGTCTTCAGTCCATCTATAAAGCTGAATGTTCAATCTAATACTTGGTGTTACTTGTCCTACATTTATAATGAGTAGGTGTTAAGGTATCCAAACATATCTAAAGGTATTTCAATAAAATCCAAAACTGATATAGATACATGGGTCACTCATTGGAACTGTAGGATAAATTAGGTTTGTCTGTGCTGTAGTTCAATCTATAATCTCCTGGCTAAACAAATCTTCAAAAATATTTACAGAATACCTCTGAGTAAAGTTCATGATAGTTATTTCTGTATAGTTCTTCTAAGGTTGGGATAAAAGCATTTGGTCCCAACATTTAACATCAACAGGATCTGTTGAATTTATGGATCCAGAATTTTATGGCTTCATATTCATATCTCAAAATTTTATCAGTATGACTTTCTCCAAAACACTGTTCTTATTGAAATTGTCTATGTCCTTTTAGTTTTCAAATCTAGATAATATATTTCCTACAATATTTTCCTGAAAATTCTTTCCTTCCTTTACTTCTGTAAATCTGTGTTTATTACATTTCTGTTTCCTTGTTTATCTCTTTCTTCCAATCTTGTCCACACTTTTGTTCACATTGCTCACACTTGTGTCAGAACTTTCCTTTTCCTCTTCCCTTTAATAATGCCTCCAATTTTATTATTCTTTTTCACATTAATGGTCGTGGATATTTTGATGATGTCTAAACAGACCTATCTTTGCATGTATTTAACATAAATTTTAGAACTATCAGAGAATTTTTACCTCTAAATCCATCTTTTCCACCTGTAATCCTTATCATAGGAATATCACTAACAGTTTCCAGCCAGAGAAGTGGAAGTACTTCAGATTTCTTCTTACCCTTCTACTCCTGCCCATTAGATAAGATGAATGATCAAAATTTTCTCAGTTTCTGTCACTAATATGATTTCTATTTACCCCTTTTTTGCCCCTGACACCAGCCTGTTTCAAATACTCATCACTGATCACCTTGTCCTCAAACAACCATTTACAAAGTATGCTTTTTCCCCACAGTCTTTTCATATTGGTCCTCTCCATCACCAAATTATTCTCCTTGTAAGCACATGGAGTGAAGTGCTCAGACACAAATTATAGTATCATTATTTACTCACTCTGTTGACTGTTGGGCTTACATTTCTCATCTTTAAATGGATGTAACTTACCAGAAATATTGAAGAATATATTTTTTGAATTCTAGAGCAGGAAAAAGGAAAAGTTAAGAGTCCTCACGTTTTCCAACTTAGCTTGCAAATAAGGAAAGAGTCAAATTCAGTTTGTTGGTAAAAAGTCACAAATTGTTTCAGGCAGAAATAAAAATAAATATTACCTCCTGGCCCTAAAACCTGTGTCCTTTTAAGACAACTACACGTATGTAAGTGGTATTATGTAAATTGTGTCATGTGTTCACAGATGTATTGAAGAACATAGTCTTAATATATCATTGGAAAACATTGGTTATTGAATTGTATTTATATGAGAATGTTATTTGAACTAATAACAATAAGTTGAAAACTATATCTTAGTCCATCAAAATGTGGAAATAAATGATTTTATTAAAAAATAATACCACCAAGCCAGGTGCTGCTGGCTC
Organism: Dipodomys spectabilis; assembly: GCF_019054845.1. Classification (NCBI taxonomy): domain Eukaryota; kingdom Metazoa; phylum Chordata; class Mammalia; order Rodentia; family Heteromyidae; genus Dipodomys; species Dipodomys spectabilis. Next base: position 70,459 of record NW_024871184.1, read on the forward strand.
ACACTGGAGTGTCCAGTTTTCAGATGCCCCCTCTCAGACAACCAGGGTCCATGATCAATGCAAACAGCAAACAGTCGTCTATTGCAAGCTTGAGCTTGGTCTTCCGTGCACTCAGTAACTGGTGATGTTAAGAGGCCCTGAGCTCAAAATTAGCACAGATTTTATAGTTTCAAACAAACAAGTGTAAGGGGTTTCCACACAAGCAAGTTCACAAGTTCATGGGGTTTCCACACAAGCAAGTTCACAAGTTCAGGGGTTTTACGTCCTCCTTGATCACACTTCCCTTTTTTTTCTGCTGGAACACCTGCGCAACTGTTCTCTTCCTTAAGGGTGGACAGGGTTGGTGGAAACCAGTGGTTTCTCTGAGAACTATTTTTCTCTTTGGCAGCACAGCTCTCTTTTGGGGTTACTCTGAGGGCAGTACAGCTCAGGGGGATTGATCAGAAAAACATTAAGAAGATCCTTAGTGCTTCAAAACACTGGTACTTCAGAAAACTAGGTTCTGTAGTATAAAAATGAATGTTGTCATTCTCAAACCAATGATAACCTACATTTAATCTCCTGAAAGTATATTCATTTTCAAATAAACTTTTTAAAATCACATTTGCCAAAATTACACTTGACAATTAGATGATAGTGACATTACAAGGTTTTCAAGTGTAGGGAGCAAGTTACAATAGAGTTGATTTACTTACTCAGCACTAATACCAACCAAATTCATTCATTAAAGTGTAGAAATAGTACACCCACCATTTGTGATGTTCAGTAGGTGCCTTCCAGAAATGTGTTAAATAGATCAGCCTCCCATATTTCAAACCCAAATATTAGCTAACAAAGTAAATTTCATCACATAAGAATGTACATTTTAAAAAGTCACTAAGAGTTGCCTTATCATGTGTTGTTTTATGTTTTCCCTATCTGTCTAACATTGTAAGAAATATGAATTTAAGTCTTGCATATGGGTACTGATCAGAGATGTGACAAACATAAAATATATCTTCTATTTCTATCATATTCCTCTACACTAGTAAATTTTAGTTTTCTTCTTTTTCCAAAACTTATAGGTAGTAGAAAATATTATCCTATGTAAAATAAAATAATCACACACCATTGTACAAAGCCATTTATAAAAACTAGTAGTTAGGAATATATTCTAAGTCATTTTTAAACTTTCTTGCTGACTAAAGATTAATCTTCCAAATGAATGAGAATAAAATCATGTCTAAGTGCTTCACATCTCCAGTCTTGCAAATTGTTATTGCAGATGAATGAATTATGGAAATATAAGCTGACATCAGTTCAAGTATATGTGGGATTGAAACTCCATGGAATGTATATAAACCTTTCAAAGTATTAACATGCAGTTTAACAGAATGCCTATCAGGAAATTGAAAACAGAGAGGAACAATAGCAAAGAAATAGAATGAATGAAAAATAGAACAATGGGCAAGTACAGCTAGAATACTCAATGTACACATGTAAGAAAGGAAGTGGTAAATCTGAAATAAATCTTGGAGAAAGGGTTGGTTCAGAATGATAGAAGGAGTGACTCTGATCCAGGAGCATTAGACAATTTGATGGACATATTTAATTGTAACACACTTGCACAACCTTTTGAAATTCAGTTAAAAAACACAACAACAAACAAAAACACACAAAAATTACAACCAAACAGCATTCTATAGAGAGTATGAATATGACCTCTCAAAATTTTAAATAGTTAATGAAGGTCAGTCTTTGGAAAAGCAAACAAAGCTGTTCAAAGAGGGCAGTTTGGGGTAGGGGAGAATTTTAAACAGATTTAAATAGTTTGTCTAAGGTTATAAATCACCTATATCTACTGCAAATATTTTCTTCTGTGAATGTTCTTCGTCTGAACTGGATACTCGAGTCCTGAGGCACACTTGGTAGCTTGTGAAGACAGAATGGAAGAAACAAGATCAAGAACCTATTACTCCACTGGAGAGAAAGCAGTCCTCTTTATTTTCTCTCAATCTCTTCACTACTCTATTTTCATACTTTTAATAAAGTCAAGTGATTTTCAATTATATCTTTCCTTCTTTGTTCTCACAAAGTAATTGTTCAAAATAATTTATTAAATATTATTTGCCATTATTTTCTATCATGCTGTGTACTTGTCCAAACGAGTCCATTAAACTTCCTCTTTTCATTTGGTTGCCACGAAAATCCAACATCTATGTTAATGAAGACCAACACTAATGCAAATCTTTGTCTCCAAAAATCCAGTCCAAGAACCTGTAATCACAAATATTTAGCTATAATATTTTTTTATTTTTTCTTTTACCTTGAAATCTTCTTGTGTTTAATGTGCCCACAAAAATAAGTACTCCACCCCTTTTTGGTTCAATCACATCTAACCTCAAAGATATATTTTGCTAACAAGATGTTTAGAGGAAACTGAAGTATAATCCATTTGTATCTTCTCTCTTACAACTTTTATCTTCTCTCTTAAGACTTTCCTTAGATACCATATCAGGAACAGTGAAATTATTCTTTGCAAAATTATTTCAATAGATTATTTTTCCCTTGGTCTTGCTTTTGCTCAACAAGATGTATGGAGAAGAATAGAGTTAAATCACCCATTCCTTGGATTACATTGTCTGTTACAAAGGACAATACTTCTATGTCCTACTTCTATGTCCCCTCTTAGCTCTTGCCTGATTTCCGATTAATCACAGCTTCTTGGCTTCAAGTCTAGTGAAGGTGAAGGACTATACTGCATCCGCCACTGCTACATCTTCATGGTTCCTCTTTGAAAACTCTTTTATTTGGAGGTGGAATTTATTTTCATGTCTTCATTCAATTTGTTTTGCATTATACTGAGCCAAATAGGCTCTGTAAAATCACTTTAGGTAGCAAAAACATTAAGACAATTTATATGAAAAAGTTTTGGCCTCCTCCACTGCTGAAGTCAGTATCCTTAGCTAGGGTCTCTAAGAACGCGTTTTCTTACCTTTTCAATTTGCTCAATTTTTTTCTGATCCCTAAACTTTTTGGCTTATGCAATAAGAGAAGTTTTCACTATCTCATGTTAATGAGGATATTATATTTTTGAGCTACTTAGAAATGTGAAATCATTGGTTTGAATTATCCAGTCAGATTTTTTCTGTGTTTCAGTGTATCACTTGCAAAGACATTGTGGAACGTATTACAAACAGAAAAGTGTAAACTCAATACGTTCTTTAATTTGAAGGGCACATTCTCCCTAAATATTTTGGCTTTAGAGTTCCAGTCAAAATTATCTTTTTAAGAGAATTACTGTTTAGTAATTAAAGGTCAATTCACAAATTTTGATGTCTTATTTAAAAAAAAAAACTTTGAGTTTAAATTCCACTACAACCTTGTTTCTCACAGTAAGACTATATATCCTGGGTAAGGACAATTCTCATGTTAACCTACAGGATTTACAGCACGGTTTGTGAGGCTTGTTTGTTTAGTGTGAAAATGAGCCATTTTACCTCTCAGCTAAGTCTCCATGGATTTCTTTGCATGAAAGCCTATTTTCCCAGGCAATTTTAAATTTTAATAGGCTAAGTTAAAACGTTTGAACAATTAAAATTTACCTGTCATAGTTTAAAAACTCTTTTGAAATTCCTTGATCAGAATGGAGAATTTGCCAATCCTAATCCCACCTTTACAATCAAAAACAGTTAACATGTTGTTTTCATGATATATTATCCATGAAACTATTATTTTCCAGTGGCTTTGTTAGGCATATATATGAACATATAAGCTGATGCTGAGCAAAATGAACTCCAAGATATGGAAAGAGATATTTATTTGCAGTTGTTGTTTTTAATGTACTATGTGATTTCTATTTTCCTTGGGTTTTTCCCTTATGGGTTATCTCATACTGTGTTTGATTTTGGTACCCTGTGTATTGTGTATACATTTACCTTAATTAGGGAAGGGAAGAAGAACAACAAATTGGGGAGACAAAGGACAAAGGGCAAACCAATGCAATAGCAATACTCACAAGATAATAAGTTGGAAATGTACATTACAACTTGTGAGGGGTTTTGGGGTGAAGGAAAACTGTGAGAAAAATGAGAGAGGGGATAACAAGTTTGAACAGTTATATATTCACTGCCTTACAATTGCTAACCCAATGCACATCACTTTCACATTAAAATTAAATTTAAAAACTAAGCTACATGAAATAAAATTTCACTGTATTGGTATAGTAAATATTATTCTTCATGTAGTAACTTTTTAAAAAATCAGTACTATTTGGCATCTAATTTGAATTAATTACCCTTTCTTTATCAGAGGGCCATCAACTTGAATGTTATATAACTTGACAATTTTTTCACAATTTAATTGCCAATATTTTCAAAAAAGTATAAATTAGTACTTTCTCATACTAAAACTGAAAACCGTATAATTCTATAGAAAGCCATATCTTTTAAAAGTAAATAAGTTGTTAAGAGGACAGAATATGTGTATTCCTCAAAATAATAACTACTAAAAACTACTCACTTTCAAATTCTGAACATTCAATACCTGAGAGATTCAAAATAGTACCTGTTTGCATGTTATGTAATTCTGCAATAGATGCATTTTCCAATGGGGTGTTATAGATTGAAAAGTGAACAGAAAAATAGCCACATTCTGGTATAGGATAAAACTATGAAGCATCGGTTATAATTAATTCTTCAAGAGAAAGCAATTGTTTATCAGATTAAGCTATTATTTCTATGACTATCAATCCTAAAATTTGTGCCATAAATTCATCCTAGCCCAACAGTTTCCAACTTGTAGGGTGCAGCTCAAAATTCCCTTAATTCACATCACAAATAGCTTATTTCTATTGGAAAAAATACTACACCTATGCTAATGTGATGCCCTCCATGTTCTAGAAAGAACACCACAATAAACTGGGTTGCATCATTTTTCCTCCACTGGTATTCTTGCAAATATTGTTTATATTTATACTTTTTAACTATCATAGATATTTAGGATGCTAAGATCGGAAGATTTCAGTTCAAATCCCACCCAGGCAGGAAGGTTCCCTAGATTCTTATCTCCAATAAACTTCTCAGCAAAAGCCAGACACAAGTGGTACTGAGCTTGAAGTGGTAGGGCTTAAGAGGCTCAGAGACAGTGTCTAGGTCCAGAGTTCAAGCCCTATGACAAAGCAATAAAACAAAAACAAAAATAAAACAAACTCCAAACCTAGCGTTTTTCTCATTGTATACAGAGGCATGTAATTAAGGAATTGCTTCCTGTGTTACATACAGGTAGACGAAAGAAGTAACACAATTATTCTCTTCATACAATGTTATACCAAAGCCTCAAAAAATTGCTCTTTTTCTAAATTTATAAATTAATATCCATTTCTTGGCAACTCAGTCTACATTATTTACATTATTGCCTCGGAACGGCTCTGTCGGGAAGACGGAGGACACCTAGTGGAGGAACTGGAATAGGTGGGGAGATGGCAAACAGACAACTCACACACAAGAGGAGTGGATGCTGAGTGCGATTTAATGCAGAGGATAACAAACTTTTATAGCAAAAAGTCTCCGTGAGAAAGGGCAAAAGGTTACACAATCTTGCTGCAGGGCTTCATTCTTGGGTGGTCACCAGCTGGTCGCCTGATAGACACTTGTTTCCGGCTTATCTCTAAGAAATATAATGGGTTTCCATGTTTGTCACCAAGTAACCATTACCTTATTTCTATAGAGGCCTTAACTGTCCCATAAGATCTTTCCTGTTCCTTCTTTAATAGTAAGGTCACGGAGGCCTAGATCTAGCAAGTCTCTTAGTAAATGAAAGAGAGTAACAGGAAGTTCTTTCTCCTAAGTAGTTATCTCAGCAATTGCCATACATTCTTTCTGTTCTAGCCGCACCTACAGCTTCTTGTAAATCTCTTTTTTTTTTTTAATTTTATTTTATTTTATTTGAGAACATACTGTACAGAGGGGTTACAATTACATGGGCAGGATAATGCATACATTTCTTACCAAGCATTGCAGCCTCCTCCTTTGTTTACCCTTCACCTCCCTTCCCAGCCTCCCCCCTCCCTCCCACCCAATCATACCCCCCCACCCCCCCCACCGACATTGTAAAGCTGGTTTTGACATGACATTTTGTACTTCTCATTGTTGCAACAGGTCCACCTGAATCCTTAAACGACTTGTTTGTCCCCATCTCCTCCACATGTTATACTGACATCAAATATAGTGAAAGCGGGGGTTACATTGTGGGGGAGGGACATACAAAGCAACAAAGAAATAATCTTATAAATGCGTTAGAAACACATGCATGAAAGAAACAAAAACATTAAAATACATATTTGAGGTTTCGTTTTCCTAACATCACATTATCTGACTTTTTCCGCTTGACTCATACCTATACTAGATATTGCAAATAAGGGAAACCATGGGACCTATGTTTCTTTGGGCCTGGCTTACTTGACTTAATATAATTTTTTCCAAGCCTTTCTATTTCCTAACAAATGGGGAAATGTCATTCTTTCTGATGGAGGCATAGAATTCCATTGTGTATATATACCACATCTTCTTGATCCATTCATCTACTGAGGGGCATCTGGGTTGGTTCCATGTCTTAGCTATGGTAAATAATGCTGCAATAAACATAGTTGTGCTGGTAGTTTTAGTGTGGCCTTGTTTGTGATCATTTGGGTAAATGCCCAAAAGTGGGATTGCTGGGTCATTGGGGAGCTCTATGTGGAGTCTTTTGAGGAACCTCCATACTGCTTTCCAAAGTGGTTGAACAAGTTTACATTCCCACCAACAATGAAGTAAGGTTCCTTTCTGTCCACATCCCCTCCAGCATCTGTTGTTGTTAGAGTTCTTGATTTTTGCTGTTCTAACTGGAGTGAGGTGATATCTCAATGTTGTTTTGATTTGCATTTCTTTTATGGCTAGGGATGTTGAACATTTCTTCATGTGTCTATTGGCCATCCTTCTTTCTTCTTCAGAGAAGTTCCTCTTTAAGTCTTTCGCCCACTTACTTATTGGGCAGTTGTTTCTTTGAGGATTTGTTGTTGGGTGGTTTAATTTTTTGAGTTCCAAGTATATTTTAGATATGAGACCCTTGTCCGTTGTATGGCTAGTAAAGATCTTCTCCCAGTCCGTGGGTTTTCTATTGATCTTGCTAGCTATGTCATTTGCCCTGCAGAAGCTCTGCAACCTTATACAATCCCATTTGCTCAAGCTGATTCAAAACTTTGGCAAAGTAGCAGGGTATAAAATTAACCCCCAAATATCAATGGCTTTTCTGTATGCCAACAATGAGAAAAGTGTGGCTGAAATTAGGAAAGCAACTCCATTTGTAATAGCCCCACAAAAAATAAAATACCTAGGAATTAACTTAACTAAAGAAGTGAAGGACCTCTATGATGAAAACTTTAAAATCTTGAAAAAGGAAATCAACACAGAACTTAAAAAATGCCAAAACCTCCCATGCTCCTGGATTGGAAAGATTAACATCGTGAAAATGGCAATACTTCCCAAGGCTATCTACAAATTCAATGCAATACCTATCAAAATTCCACCCTCATTCTTCAAGGAAATAGAAGAGGCAATCCAAAAATTCATATGGAACAATAAAAGACCCCGAATAGCAAAAACGCTCCTCAACGGAAAGAACACTGCTGGAGTAATATCAATACCAAATTTCAAACTCTACTATAAAGCCATAGTAATCAAAACAGCTTGGTATTGGCATAAGAACAGACCTCAGGACCAATGGAATAGAATTGAAAACCCAGAAATGAACCTACAGACCTATAGCCATCTAATCTTCGATAAGGGAGCTAAAACAATAGAATGGAAGACAGACAGCCTCTTCAGTAAATGGTGCTGGCAAAACTGGTTAACTACATGTAGAAAACTAAAGCTAGATCCTTATATATCACCCTGCACCAGAATCAACTCCAAATGGATCAAAGACCTTGAAGTCAAAGCAGACACTCTGAAAACATTACAGGATGGAATAGGAGAAACCCTGGGTCTCCTTGGCTCAGGCCGAAATTTTCTGAATAGAGACCTGGAAACACAACAAATCTTGTAAATCTCTTACAGACAATTCCTTCTGCTGAAGTCACATCGTGAAACCCCCAATACTTTTATATTTACCTATGACTTGTCTACTAGCCTCCATAAGAGGGGCTTCCAGGGTAGCACTTAACTCTGGTGAGTTAGTCATATTTTTAAGACACTCATCAGATATTGGAGTCGTCAACACTCTTAAGAAAGAGCTTTGAATAAAGGAACGTTGAGCATGAGTAAGTACAATGAGCAGCAGGAACAGTAAAAGATTAATAGGCACTCTTATACAGTGAGGAAAAGAAAAGCAAGAACAGAAACACATCTTTCCCAGGGGCTTGCCAGCCATTCCAGGGGTAGGCCTCTTTGAAGCCCTATTCTCCGAAGTAGACTTCAGTGAAGTCCCAATACTCAGAGATAGGTCTCTGTAAAGCCCCATTCTCTGAGCTAGACTTTGGTGAAGTCCCATTCTCAGAGATAGGTCTCTTTGAAGCCTCATTCTCAGGTCTGAAAGCTGGTTTCCCATGCTAAGCAGACTCCATTGGAATAGGCGTGGCACATTATCATTTTATACAGGAACTGTTGGAATTATCTATTAACTGAGTTCTAATTGTAACTCTCTTGAGACAATATGCTAGGCAAATTGAGTACAAGAAACATTTGTAAATTTGTTAATTAAACACGCTACTTAAAAAGAATTTTGTAGCATCCTATAGAATATGAAATTACAAACAAAACCAAAATATTTATTTGAAGTCTAAACTCTAATTTAGGAAGGTGGATAAAGTCCTACATTAGGTGAACTTTGCTTTTCCTCCATGCTTAAGCTTTTGTAATCCTTCATCCTTTCCTTGGAATCTAACAGAATGATAATTACTTACTTTTTCAAATTTTGGATGGGAATCATGAGCCATTTTGCATCTAGGAATGTTCTGTAATGAAGAGAGCATTTAAAAGCAAAACTGAGAATTATATATGAGTTGCATTTCAATAGGAAATGACTTCTCAAAACATAATGACAAAATTAGCCCAAATTTCCAACTTGTTTGGTTTCTTTTATTAAGACAAAATTATACTACTTGGTCCAGGGAAGGTATCACTATGTAATTCCAGTCTCTAATCTCCTGTCAGTCTGAGTGCTAGAATTGAAGGCTTGTATCACATAGCCTCACCATAGTTTCTGGGTTTATTTATATATTTATTTATATATTTATTTATTTTTGGGTCCGATCATGGGGCCTGAACTCTGGGCCTGGGTGCTGTCCCTCAGCTCTTCAGCTCAAGGCTAGCTCTCTACCACTTGAACCACAGAGCCACTTCCGGCTTTTTTCATTTTGCTTATGTAGTGCTGAGGAATGGAACCCAGGGCTTCATGTATGCAACGCAAGTTCTCTACCACTGAGACACCTTCCCAGGCCCTTCTTGGTTTATTTAATCTATATATAGACTAGCAATTCTGATCTTCTCCAGTTATATTATCAACTAAACTTCTCAGACTGTTCATGTACTATTTTCGAAGATGTTCTTACATTTGAGACAGGATATGAACATTTTCAAATGCACCTGCGGGGTCTCTGATTCATTTCTCCATGGATTTAATCCTTTTAGTATTGATTACTTGGCTTTCTTACTATCTCTTATCCATATCTATGTAATTTTCTCAAACTTTTTTGAAGAAAGTTCGCTTGAGGATTTTCTAATTTTAAAAATTATCACTTGATTCTAGTCTTACTCAGGACATATTTTCTATTGTTTTCTAACTTTTCTACATATTCTGAGACTTGCTTCATATGTGTATTTGTGTGTGCACATATAAGTGTCTCTGTATATATATGTGTATGATTGTATGTATGTATGCAAAAGCGTCAAGATCTTATTCAGCAAACTTGCTCATGCCTGGTATTCCAATACTTGATCCATGCTTCCAATCCAGATTTGGCTGGTTAATTATAGTTTCTCAAAGACTGTTCTGCCCAGGCAGGATGCAAACTGAACTTCCCAGACTCCTTTACATTCTTAGGTGTTATTTGTCCAGTAGAATCAACTATTAAACTACAAACATTTTTGTGAGTGTAAAGTCTAAGCTGTAAGAAAGATTTTTAAATCAAGAATTCATATAAAGATAGATGAACATAAACATTACATATGCTGAGTGTACACTGTTAGAAATGTGATACTATGCTGGGTGGTGGTGAGATCTGAGGATTAGGGTTCAAAGCCAGCCCAGGTAGGAAAGTCCCGGAGACACTTTTCTCCAATTTACTGCAAGAAAACTGGAAGCAGCACTGTGGCTCAAGTGGTAGAGTGCTAGCCTTGAGCTGAATAGCAGAGGGACAGTGCCCAGGCCCCGAGTTCAAGTTCTAAGACCACCACCAACAAACAATATATAAGTAAAGGAAAGAAAAAAATGTGATCTTATCTACCAGTTCATAGCTAGTATAATCCCTGCTATCTCAAGATGGAATTTTTTTCCAATTAAGTCTATACTCTTATATCTGACTTGCATTGAAAACAGAATTATTCTTCCATTCTACTTTCTACAAAGTTGTGTCATTAGCAAGCATGATTTAGAAAGGGAGTGGCCTCATACTTCCTGTTCCACGTAGGAGTAATGCTTTCTCTATATCACTCTCATAAATCTGGACTTGGCTTTATTGTTTCAAAGTGGTCTTATTCGTAGAGTCTTCTATAGTGTATTGAACCCTTATACTTAAACACAGAATTTCTCTTTCTCTTATTATTGCTATAGTTAACATGAGTTATCAAATTCATGTACACTTGGGAAATAATGCGCATCTCATACACTCACAAAAAAAAAATCTGAGAAACATCTTCCCTTTTAAAATTCACCTTAATTTACAGAGAATTTACAATGTTTGAACTCAATATACTCATGGATAATGTATTTATAAGCAATATAAATTTCATATTTTCTCTTTACTAAGTTGTCTCTGAAACTCGTGTTACTTCAGGTCCAAAGATGTCCTTGTGTTATTTCGGTGAAGCCAGAAATCATTCACTATATCTCAAGCAGCACCATAGATTGTTCCTGGAAGTAACTGTTACTGGATGTGGAAACTGATCCCAGGAGAAGAATGGAACATAGAGGACTGACAAAGTTCAAGTTAACTTGTGCTTTCCTTTTTACTGTAAAAGAAGAGAATCCGAAGGCTTGAAGAAAACTCTGTCCTTGACTTTTTCTAGTGTGTTTTTACTCATATATAATTTTTCTGGAAACTTCTTGTTGAGAGAATTACAAAAAGAAATAATGTGCCATTTGATGGCCAGCATAGAACAAAAGGAAATAACGTTGTTTTAAATATGTTCTACTGCTGGGGCTGGAAAGGTGGCTCAGTAGTAGAGAACTTGCCTTGCATGCCTGACGCCCTAGGTTCGATTCCTCAGCACCACATAAGCAAAAATAAGCCAGAAGTGGTGCTGTGGCTCAAGTGGTAGAGTGCTAGCCTTGAGTTGAAGACCTGAGGAAAAGCACCGAGGCCGAGTTCAGGCCCACGACTGGACGCCCCCAAAAAAATTCTACTGCAAAGAAACAAAGACATGGAGGTTTTAAAGTGTTTTATGGATGGATATTTCACTCCTGACATGATACTTTTATTGCAGGAGTCAGTTATCAATTCCTTTAGTTTGGTCCTGAGTTCTCCAGAGCAATAAGGATTCCAAAGGAGCATCCAGTGCGTATGATCAGCAAAAGGAGCCACTTCTCAGACCAGTACTCCTTTAAGGAGGGTCCCAATGAAATATCTGTTTTTTTGTTTGCTTTTTTGTTTAGTTTATGTTGGTTCTGAGGCTTGAACCCAGAGGCTGGACCCTGTCCCTGAACAGTTTTTGTTCCTGCCCACCAGCCCCCAAAAATTAGTACTCTACTGCTTGAACCAAAACTCCACTTCTCGATTTTTTGCTGTGTAATTACAGATAGGAGTTTGACAGACTCTCCTGCCTGGGTTGGCTTTGAACTAAGATAGTAAGAAAGCCAAGTGACATCAACTGTACAGTCTTCTCTTTTCAAATGAGAAATATTAGATGAAGTTTATTGTAAAGCTAATATTTGACCATTATTTCTTTCTTTTATGTGAGCATACCGTACAGAGAAGTTACAATTACATGGGCAAGATAACAAGTACATTTCTTATCAAGCAATGTTGCCTCCTTTTTGTTTCCCCTTCCCATCCCTTCCCATATACTCCCCCATCTGATTCCCCCCCACACCAAAGTTGTAAAATTCGTTTTTCGACATAACGACTTGTACATCTCATTGTTGCAATGGGTCCACGTGTATCCCTAGTTAAAGGATTTGGTTTTAGAGAATATGTCCAGCAAAGAATCCATAACATAATTCAGCAAAAGTAGGTGCACTGAATAATTTTGGATTTTTTTTTTTGGTTGGGAAGATTATTGATCTTGTCATTCCTTTTGGGGAAACTTAAAGTCATATTTCACCACTTTTGTTCTTGTGGGGCTTGAACTCTGATCCTGGGTGATTAGCTATAGCACCACCTCCTGGTTTCTGGTGGTTAATTGAAGGTTAGGGTCTCATGGACTTTCCTGACAAGGCTGGCTTTGAACCACAATCCTCTGGTCACAACCTCCTTAGTAGCTAGGATTACAGGTGTAGACCACCAGCACCTGGCTCATTTTTGCATTTATGTGCACTGAATGACACTGTGTAGTCAATGAATGGTAATTTTAACCAGATGATTACATTGCAGCATTTCAGAAAAATTGAAGTAGCAATAAATAATTCCTCCTTTTCCATTTTGTTACATTAATGACTGATGAGCTTTGGGACCCTTACATTAGCATCCTCTGCCATCTGTATAGGTCTATTTAGTATCAGGAAATGTTCATAGAGAAATATAGAAAGAATGAGATTTTTAGAAAACAAAAGAGATAAGGTATGAAAGAATAGCATAGAAGGAGATACATTTATCACACAGACACTAAGAGCTAGCCTAAGAGATTTAGAATGCTAAAAGCAATGAGGAAAAGCCTAGTTGACAACAAGTTCTACAATAACTAAAAATGGTTCTCTAGAACAGTTTCTGGTATACCTTAATTACTATCATTTAGTCCTTCTATGTGGAGTTATTCCTTATTTTCTTTCACAACTATTAATTAGCCTCTGCCATATTGGTTCCATAACTCACCAAAAAGATTTCAAATCACACTTAGCCTACCCTTCTCTTTGTGATTAGCAGTGACGACACAAATCCTGGAATCATTGAATTTCCAGAATTAAACTTTACCTGACATCTAAGCACATTCCTGGCATTAATTGCTGTGACTTAATGAACAAAACTTTTTTCAACACTGTATCCTAACATAAGTAAAGTACATAAATTAGAGACTGTTGTCAGGTGTCAGTATGGAAGAAGCAATTATATATTGTAAGTATGGGTTCTTTATTTTGCATTTACTAACTAAATGTTTTATTTGTTTGTTTTGTTTTTGTTCTTTTTTCCAGTCAAAGGGCTTAAACTCAGGGGTAGGGAATTTTCCTGAGGTTTTTTCCTAGCTCAAGGCTAGCACTCTACCACTTGAGGCACAGAACCACTTCCAGTGTTTTTTTTTTTTTAATGTGTTACTAAGGAATGAACCCAGGGTTTCATGGCTGCTAGACAATCACCGTACCATGAGGCCAAATTCCCAGAGCCCTAGATAACTTTCTTAAGATGGCATTACATTTTCATTCCGTAACTATATATCATTATTTTGGCCAGGTGCTAGAAAATGATGTAGAAAGCAATACAATACAGTAAGTCTAGTAAGGTTGGATGGACAATGAATAACTGTCACGGTCTAGCCAGGGAACAGAAGGGCTTATCTCATGAATCTGTTTCAACAAGCTAGCGAGACAGCTACTAACCCACAGCCCACCTCCAGAATGAGAGAGCCACCTTGGGTTCCAACCACATGGGGATGCTGGGGCCCCTCTTCCAGCACCCATTCAACCAGGTCTTGGGAAAGTGAGAGAAAAAAGTCAGAATTGCATTTAAGTCTGGTGCCGGTAACTCAGAATTCTAATCCTAACTACACGGGAGGCTGAGATATGAGGAGCATGGTTCATAACCAGCCCAGGCAGGAACTTCTGTGAGACTCTTATCTCCAAAGAACCACCGGAAAATCAGAAGTAGTGCTGTGGGCTCAAGTAGTAGAGCACTAGCCTTTTGCTGAGGCTCTCGGGAACAGCACCCAGGCCTAGAGTTCCAGCCCCACGATTGAAAAGAAGTGAACTTCCTAACACAAGAACTGGACTGAATAGCACCCATTGTCCTAGGGAGCATGGTAGCAAAGTCAGGCAGAGCTTCCTGTGAAGTTGAAGTCATAAGTAGGTCACCTTGCTTCTCTGTGCCTTGGTTTTGCCAGCTGCAAAACTCAACACAGTGAAGGATCCTCTTCCTCCTGGGGATAGGGTAATGATGAAAGAGAGCCATGTTTTGTTTGATAATCCCACATCTGTTGCACCATTAATAACAGGGCCCACCTGAGCCCTTTCCGGGTATCTTCCTGTAATTTGCTCACAGAATTGCCAAGAACCTTCTCTGTAGGCCACTCTCTCTGTGCCTAGCCATGCTTCAGTGATCCCTCTGTATAAATCCCTTTTTTCCTCACAACTGTACTGTGAGGAGAATGAGGTTCAATGGTTGCGACCCTACCCAGAGCTTCACCTGTGGTCAAGAATCATCTGCTGTGATTTTTCTGCCTGCCATAACTGACTTAAGAAACCATTCAAGCCACAGGAAAATCAAAAACCACAAGCAGACCAGACACTCCAACAAGAGACAGGTTAAGGACACAGGGAGAGACAGGATCTTCCCATCCCCCTGCCAAAAAAAATCAAAGAACTCTTTTTTTGTACCTTTATAAAAAAAATTTTCTAAAAGTTTTTTTCAATTTTTAATTTTTAACATTTTTTTTGTTTTCTATTAACTTTTTTTCTTCCTATTATAATTTTTATTTTAGAGGTATATGTGTGTGTACTTTTTTTTAAATTTTTTGTTTAGCTCTACTGACCATTTGATCCTTTTTTCTTTCCTTCTCATTCTTTTCACTTTTTCTTCTTTTTCATTCTTCTTTGCGTGACATAATTGCTGTTCTGCTCATCCTCAGATATGCCAATAGTTGATTATTAGACCTTGGCCGCTTTGTGTACACGCTTAATCCAGAAATTTATTACTCTATTTAAAACCTATTAGACTTAAATTCCTTAATAGCAGTACTACCTCTTTATGCCTATATAATATTTTAAGCATTTTTATTTTTAAGTTTTTCACATCTCCTTTTTATCCCTCCCCTTCTCTTATTCTATCCACGTTCTTCTCTGAATATTACGTTGTCAATTTGCATAATTTTTAAGTGTTGCACTTCTTAATTTTTAATTTTTGTTTTTCTATTTTTTCTTGTCTTTTTTCTTTCTCTTTCTTCTTATTTTCTGTCTCTCTACTATCATTCTGTCCAACCTATTTCCCGCTTTGAGATTAGGATTGAGTTAAGTTAACTCTCCACAGCCTTTCCACATCCCTATATGCCTATTTTTACCCATATCTCTCCCTAACTTAATAATTTCTGTTTGCCAAATACTTCTTTGCGGTTCGTAGCCCATTAATACATAGTTGTTTGATGTTGAATAGGTATACCTGTTGAACTAGATTTTTTCAGATTTTTGACTTTGCAACTACAGACTTTGCTTGATGCTTGCCTTAAAATAGTGTGCTAGCAGAAAACTGGCATTACTTTCATCTCAAATGGGCAGATCAACCGGGAAAAACATAAGAAAAAAGGCAAGTCCGGCTATCTCAACTCCCACTCATGATAATCAGGGGACAGAAAAGATAATGAATAATCCAGAGGAGAGTTCCCAAAAAGCTCTACAAACACTACTGGTAAACATGGTAAATGAAAATATTGAAAACCTGCAAAGGACTCTGAATGAGCGTGATAGGGAGAGAAAGGAGGCAAAACAAAGGTTAATACAAGTATATCATGAGCATGAGGAAGCTACTCAACTATTGATACAGGAATTGCATGAGCAGCTTGAGAACACTCAAAGAGAAATAAAGGAATGTCATGAGAAGACTGAGATCAATCAATGAGAACTACAGGAACTGCATGAACGTGAAGAAGCTAAGCAAAGAGTAATACAGAAATTGAGACAGCTGGATTAGAATGCAGAAAGATCAATAAAGGCATTCATGGAATCCATAAACAGAGAACTGAAAGAAGTCAGGGAGACCACAAAGGGAATGCTGAATGGAACTAAACAGAAGGAATGGGTATAAGCAATCAACTAAGTGATTTGAGAATAAACACTGAAAACTAAATTAAGGAATTAAAGAAGTTCATACAAGATATAAAACAATGCTCCAACGAAGAATTTGAAGCCATCAAAGCCGACCAACTAGAAGAAAAAGAAATAAAAAACAAAGTATAAAGTCTTGATAGTAGGTTACACCATGCAGAAGACCGAATTTCAGGGATTGAAGACAGTCTAGATATTATAGAGAAAGAAAATACAACCATCCAAGACAAATCCAAGAAATATGATGGATCTATTCAACACTTGGAAGACACCATCAGAAGGCCTAATCAGAGGATAATGGCTGTAGAGGAGAACCTAGAGACAGAAGTTAATGGTCTATGAAATTTGTTTAACAGGATTCTAGCAGAGAACTTCACTAACATACAAAAAGATAGGCCTATTCAAATACAAGGAGCTATTTGAACTCCAAATAGACCAGAACAGAATAGAACATCCCACTGTCACATTATAATCCACACAGGTTCAATTAAGACCAAGGAAAAGATCCTTACAGCTGTCAAGGAGAAAAGATCAATCACCTATAAAGGGAAACCAATTAGAATCACCTCAGATTTCTCAGCGGAGACAATCATAGCAAAAAGAGCCTAGAATGATGTATGCCATGCCCTAAAGACAAACAACTATCAACCAAGAATTCTGTACCCAGATAAACTCTCCATAACTGAAGGTCAAATAAAAACCTTCCATAGCAAAGAAAAATTGAAACAATATATCTCCACCAAACCAGCCCTACAAAACATTCTTAAAGATGTCCTACACATAGAAAACCAACAAGACCACAATAAAGGCCAAGAAATTGCACCCAAACTGAGAATCCAATAACCTCAGGAAGAACCCAGTTGCCTCATCCCCAAGTAGGTGGATAAAAGAGCAGGAAGTCCCAAATACCTCTCAGTCCTATCTCTCAACATTATCGGACTTAACTCTCCAATTAAGTGACATAGACTATCTAGTTGGGTTAAAAAGCAAGATCCTTCTATCTGTTGCCTTCAGCAGTCATATCTTGCCCATAAAAACAAACACATTTTCAATGTGAAAGGCTAGAACAAAATCTACCATGCAAACTGCCCTCGTAAACAAGTGGGAGTTGCAATCCTAATATCAGATAAAATAGATTTCAAATTAAAATTCGTGAGAAGAGGTAAAGAAGGTCGCTCCATACTAATTAAGGGATCTCTCCTTCAGGAGGATATTACAATTCTAAATATCTATTAGCCAAATAACAGAGGACCCAAATTTATCCAAGAAACACTACTTTCCCTCAAATCCCACATAGATCCAAAGACATTAATTGTTGGGGCATTTAACACACTATTTTCCCCACTAGATAGATCAACTAGACAAAAACTCAACAGAGAAAGCACAGATCTAAACAACTGCAAAGATCAACTAGATTTCACAGACATCTACCAAATATTTCAGCCATTAGCATCAGAATACATGTTCTTGTCAGCAGCATATGGAATGTCTTCTGAAATAGACCACATTATAGGTCACATAGCAAACTTGTCCAAATTAGGAAACATTGAAGTTATACCTTGCATTCTCTCAGACCACAAGGGAATAAAATTATTTCTGAACACCAAAAGCCACCAAAGAAAGTCCTGTAACTCATGGAGGAAATTCAAATGTTCATGATATTAAAAAAAAATGAACAGAGGAATTTCCCACTCCTCTGGGCCACAGCAAAGCCAGTACTCAGGGGCAAGTTTACGGCTCTGATCTCCTACATCAACAAATTGGAGAGATCTGAAACCAACCATTTGATAAGACATCTGAGCCTCCTTAAAAAAGAGCAGCAAGATAATCCCCAATCCATTAGTCCGACAGAAATAATTATAATTAAATCCGAATTAAATGAATTAGAATCCAAAAAAACTATAGAATCAACAAAACAAAGAGTTGTTACTTTGAAAAAATTAACAAAATTGACAATCTTAGCAAATCTTATCAGAAAAAGAAGAGAACACACCCAAATAAATAAACTGAGAGATGAGAATGGAAACATCACCACAGAAACATCCAAGATTCAGAACATTCCAAGGGAATACTTCTCAAAACTTTATGCTAATAAGTTTGAGAACTTGGCAGAAATGGACCTTTTCCTAGCAAATATTGACATGCCAAAACTAAACCAGGATGAGTTAAACCATCTTAACAGGCCCATATCAAGCATTGTAATAGAAACAGCAATAACACACCTCCCATCTAAGAAAAGCACAGGAACAGATGGCTTTACAGCAGGATTCTATAAGGCCTTCAAAACATAGCTCACACCAATACTACTTCAACTCTTCAATGAAATTAAAAGAGAAAGTTCACTACTGAATTCATTCTATGAAGCCACAATAAGCCTCATCCCCAAACCAGACAGGGACTCACCACAGAAAGAGAACTATAGACCCACTTCTTTGATGAATATTGATGCAAAACTTCTCAACAAAATTTTGGCAAATCGACTTCAACAATTCATTCAAACAATTCATCATTTAACAGATTTCATTTCAGGGATGCAAAGCTGGTTCAATATACGTAAATCAATTAATATAATTCATCACGTCAAGGATAAGGAGCAAGGATAAGAACCACATGGTTAACTTAACAGATGACAAAAAGTCAAGTGACATGATCCAACGCCTCTTTATGATGAAGGTTCTGGAAAAATTAGGAATCCATGGAACATTCCTCAATACAATAAAGGCTGTATATGATAAACCTACAGCCAGCTCTATACTCTATGGTGAAAAACTAAAGCCATTTCCTCTTAACTTAGGAACGAGACATGAATATCCAAGCTCTTTCCTTCTCTTCAATCTAGTATTAGAATGCCTAGCAACAGCAATAAAACAAGATGCAAACCCAAAGGGGATCCAAATAGGGAAAGAAGAAGTAAAACTCTCCCTCCTTGCAGATGTCATGATCTTGTGGTTAGAGAATCCCATAGACTCCACTCCCAAATTACTCAAGGTGATTCAAAACTTAGGCAAAGTAGCAGGGTATAAAATTAACCCTTAAAAATTAATGGCTTTTCTGTATGCCAACAATGAGAAAAGTGTGGCTGTAATTAGGAAAGCAACTTCATTCATAATAGCCTACAAAAAATAAAATACCTAGGAATTAACTTAACCAAAGAACTGAAGGACCTCTATGATGAAAACTTTAAAAACCTGAAAAATGAAATCAAAACAGATCTTAGAAAATGGCAAAAACTCCCATCCATGTTCCTGGAATGGAAAAATCAACATCGTGAAAATGGCAATACTTCCCAAGGCTATCTACAAATTCTATGCGATATCTATCAATATTCCAACTCATTCTTCAAGGAAATAGAAGAGGCAATCCTATAATTCATAGGGAACAATAAATACCCCAAATAGCAAAAACAATCCTCAACAGAAGGAACAGTGCTGGATGAATATCAATACCAAATTTCAAACTCTACTACAAAGCAATTGTAATCAAAATGGCTTGGTACTGGCACAAGAACAGACCTCAGGACCAATGGAACACAATTAAAACCCCAGAAATGAACCTACAGACCTATAGCCTTCTAATATTCGATAAGGGAGCTAACAAAATGCAATGGAAGGAAGACAGCTTCTACTGTAAATGGTGCTAGCAAAATTGGTTAACTACTTGTAGAAAACTAAAGCTAGATCCTTATATATCACACTGAACCTGAATCAACTCCGAATGGATCAAAGACCTCCATGACAAAGCAGACAATCTGAAAACATTACAGGATGGAATAGGAGAAATCCTAGGTCTCTTTGGCACAGGCTGAAATTTTCTTAATAGAGACACAGAAACACAACAAATTAAAGAAATTTGGACAATTGTCATTGCATGAAATTGCAGAGCTTCTGTATGGCAAAGGACATAGCTAGCCAGATCAATAGAAAGCCCAAAGATTGGGAGTAAATCTTCATTAACCATACAACAGACAAGGGTCTCATATCTACAATATACCTGGAACTCAAAAAATTAAATCCCCCAACAACAAATCTTCAAAGAAACAACTGCCCAATAAATATGTGGGCTAAAAGCTTAAAGAAAAACTTCTCTAAAGAGGAAAGAAGGATGGCCAATAGACACATGAAGAAATGCTCAACCTCTCTAGCCATAAAAGAAATGCAAATCAAAACAACATTGAGATACCACCTCACCCCAGTTAGAATGGCAAAAATCAAGAACTCTAATAACAGCAGATTCTGGAGGGGATGTGGACTGAAGGGAACCTTATTGCATTGTTGGTGGGAGTGTAAACTTGTTCAAACACTTTGGAAAGTAGTATGGAGGTTTCTCAAAAGACTCCACATAGAACTCCCCTATGACCTAGCAATCCCACTCTTGGACGTTTACCCAAATGTTCACAAACAAGACCACACTAAAGCTACCAGCACAACTATGTTTATTGTAGCCTTATTTACCATAGCTAAGATACGGAACCAACCCAGATGCCCCTCAGTAGATGAATGGATCAAGAAAATGTGGTACCTATACACAATGGAATTCTATTTCTCCATCAGAAAGAATGACATTGCTCCATTTCTGAGAAAATGGAAAAACTTGGAAAAAATTGTATTAAGTGAAGTAAGCCAGGCCCAAAGAAACATAGGTCCCATGGTTTCCCTTATTTCCAATAACTAGTATATGTCTGACTCAAGCAGAAAAGGTCAGATAAGTTGGTGTTAGGGAAATGAACCCTAAGATATGTATTCAAAAATTTTTACTTTCATTCCATCTTTTCTAGTACATTTATAAGTTTATTTCTTTGTTGCTTTTTATGTCCCTCCCCCACGATATAATCCCTGCTTTCACTGTATTTTATGTTGTTATAATTTATGGAGGGGAAGGGAAAGAAAATCATTTAAATAGGGATTACAGGTGGAACCATTGCAACAATGAGACATACAAGTCCGATGTCGAAAATGAACTTTACAACTTTGTTAGGGGGAGGGGGAGGGGGAGGGTCGGGTAGGCTGATGGGTAGAGGATGGGATGGGAAGGGGAATCAAAGGAGGAGGCTACAATGCTTGATAAAATATGTACTCACTATCTTGCCCATGTAATTTTAACCCCTCTGTACAGTATTTTCACTATAAAAAATATGAAGAAAAAGAATCAGCTGCTGTGGACTAAAAGTTTGCGAGAATCCTTCTAAATTAATGACTGCACATGTTGTTACATGTCTACCATCCCAACTCCAGAGGACCAGGTTTGGTGAAGCATACCTGTCACAGATAGGAAGACCTCGAATAGCCGAGCAAGAGCTTATATTGAGGCTCTGTTTCAGAAATGCCCAAGACAGAAAGGTGGCTCCTCAGAGCCAGGGAGAGGACACAAGTAAGGGGTCATGGTGCCCCAGAGGGGTGTCTGACCCGGGGTACGGGTGGTTTGGGGGCAGCCACTCACCTGTGCTGCTGGGAGAACCTGCTTTAGGCTGCTCCGGGTGGGGCGAGCAGTGATGGCAGTGGCATTGCAGACACATGGCCTCAGAGCAAAGAACCTGGGCCAGGGAGCAGGTTGGGGCTTTATGCGGCCTGGCAGGGTGCCATTGCCTGATGTTTGAAATTCCACACCTTGGGAAGGAGGGAAGGAAGCCAGGGTGCGGGCAGGCATCTCAATTTCCTTCTATATTCCAAAGTTGCCTGAAGTCTCTTCCTCACCACTCAGCCATCTCTACCTTCCTCACTTGCTGGTAGTGGTGTAAACTAACAGAAGGAATCCTGGTGCTACCAGGCAGCATGGAATGTGGGCGTGGCCACCATTCTTGTATCTCATTGGTCAGAAAGAACTATGAAAGACTGGGGGTGTGGCCAGAATCCTGTGATGCAAGCAGCATGGGCAGAGTCAAGAAATAGCAGCTCCACAAATAAAATTAAATTAAAAAAAAAAAGAAATAGCAGCTCCCCCAGCCCTTTTCCCAGGGAACAATGTCCAATTCAGTTGGATTCAAGAGGGTGACCTCATTTAGCTGGATGGTTTCACAGATTGTTGTGTA
The DNA here is from genome assembly GCF_019054845.1 of Dipodomys spectabilis. Taxonomy (NCBI): domain Eukaryota; kingdom Metazoa; phylum Chordata; class Mammalia; order Rodentia; family Heteromyidae; genus Dipodomys; species Dipodomys spectabilis. Next base: position 92,837 of record NW_024871184.1, read on the forward strand.
TGTCTGTTTGTTCCCAGTCCCAGACCTTGTACTCAGGATATGAGCACAGTCTGTGAGCTGCTTTTGATCAAGGCTGGCCTTCCACACTAGAGCCACAGTGATTCTGGCTTTGTTGGCACTGAAGTTGGACTTTCTTGCCTAGGGTGACTTCGACTACGATCTTCCCATCACAGCCTTGTAAGTATCAAGGAGGACTGCTGAGAGCCACTGGTGCCTGCCTAATCATTGGTCTTGTTGATGTTCTTGGACAGACTGGTGAGTTCCCTATCCTCGGGTTTAAGTGGTGGGAGCTGTAGCCCACAGTTGGAATCTTGGTCCTGCCACCACCAAATGGAAGGAGATCCTAAGCAACTTATTCTTGTCCATATGGAATATGATATATGTCATGATTGAAAGAGCAGTTCTTGAATGATTCTAGGATAAAATTATACACAACTATGTTATAGGACACTGATCGATGTTAGTTAATATTTTATGAGGCATTTAAACAATCACATTAATAAAATGGAGGAATAATGAAATACCTTAGAATTACTATACTATTACATACTATAAAGGTGTCATTTTTCTGCCAAGACTGGGACTGGAACTGGTCTTGTTAACTCTGTTGCACTGTGTGGGAAGGGGAAACTGGACTCCTAGAAGTCAAGAAATTCATGTCTATTCCTTAGGCCTGAAATAGATCCCCACGACTAGAAAACATCTTATTCATGTACAATTTACATATATGATTTATATTTATATACATATGTTGACTCCATATTGCGTTCAGTGCAGTTATTTTATTTTTTGTTTTATTCATGTATTGACCATTTATTTTGACTATTATGGCACATAAAACATTGATTACATTGATTACATAAGATAGAGGTCTGCATATGTATTCCACTTCATACCTGATTCCCAAGACTTTCACAGAAAAGGAAAACATGTGTCACCATCAAGTTCTTACTCCACAATTCATTTTTGGGGAGTGCTGGCATCTGACCTCACGGCCTACAAGCCTACAAGGCCCAATTCATGAATGGTTGAGTATCAGCACGCCATCCTGGGGCAAATTGAGCTGACAGGCTGCTCCCAGTACCTGAGCTCAAGCCCCAGGGGTTAAAAAAATAAGAACAGATTGACATGCAGATGGAAGTATGCTAAAAATATGTGTTTTTACAGAGTATCAGAGATGTCTATACATTATTCAGTTATATAGACTACATTCCTACCAATTCCTGGGTATTAATCATGCGTCCATGTAATTAATGTTATTGTTTTCATCCTTATAGTATTAATGAAATCAATCAGTGTCCTGAAATTATTGTGTTCCTGTAAGTAATAATATTCATTTTATGCTTCATAAATATTAAATAAAGTCAATTAGCTTCCTGAAATGTTGCTGTCTAATTTTATAGGAGCATCATTCTTGATCAACTCATTGAACCTTGACATTGATAATATTTGTTCTTCCTATGGATGGGAACCATTTTCTTAGTATCTCCTGCCATTGGTTAGTGTTAGGAGGGGGATTCGAAATCAGAGCCTATGTTGCCATGTGGGCCTATGGCTTCCCAGATAGTCTGCCAGCCTTCAGCATTGCAAGGTGAAGTACCCTTTGCAACAGTGTCATTCAGACCCATGAGGTTCTCCATGCAAAGGAAGAAAACATAAAAAGGCCACATTTTTTCTGTGAATTGCTTTCCCTGAAAGACCTGGGGGTCTAGGATCCCAGAAGCAGCTGTAGATCTAGTGGCTGCACCCGGCCGAGGGTGATCGAAGCTGAGACAGTTGCCACAACCTGACTTCAAGCCCCGTACTGAGAAAAGTAAAATAAAAAATTTAGCTCCCTGACTTGCAATTCACACAGTTTATTCTTACAGGCTTTGGATTTGAACTCAGGATCTGGGTAAATCTGCTGCAATGTGGATGAAGGGGAAGATCACCGTATTTGAAGGTAAGAAAGTTAGGCCTGTTCACTAGTCCTGAATTCAAGCCCCAGCCCTGGAAACATACTATTTATATACATTGTAAAGACAGGATTTATACTTACCTATAGATGTTCAGTCCATACATGTTTGGTGTGGTTGTTCTTGTATTTTTTGTTTTATGCATTTATTTGCCATTGATTGTACTAAGATGAAACTCCTTAAATTTATTACATTGATGACATCCTGTCACAGAGCATCTAGATTTATAGAAATGTTCTCCAACATGCCAGGACTCTCAGGATCACCCAGGCTATTCAGAGAAAAGGAAAATAAGTTTCACACTTGGCTTCTTACTCCACGATCCACTTGTTGGTAGTGCTGGGATCTTAACTCAGGTCCTAGTAGGACCAATTGGCCAATAAGTCAAGGTGAACACACTAACCTGTGAGCAACTAATGAGCTAGGCCATTCCCAGGATCTGACATTGATTGCCAGGTTGGTCCACTATAGTCATGAATTCGTAATTTAAACATACGATCTATATTGACATACATGTTTGTACAGCATCTTGTGTTCGGTGAACTTCTCCTTATTTTGTCTCTATTTCATGGAGGTATTGTGTATTTTACTAAATATGGTGACAGGTATAACTTTGTTGACATGGATGACTACCTGTTCCTATGTTTATAGGGTTGCTTATGAATTCCTCTTGTTGGTTGAGACTCAGGACTTTCACAGGAGAGGAAAACGTGTGCAACAACTGGCTTCTGACAGCAGGATGAATCTTTTGTGGGCGCTGGGATTTGAATTCAGGTTTGGATAGCTCTGTTGCACTGAGGGGGAAGGGGAAGCTCACCATCCTTGAAGACTAGAATTTCAGGCCTGGTCTAGGGCCTGATTTGAAGCCCCAGCACTGGACAAAATCACAAGCCTACCTTTTTTAAACATAGGATCTCTCTTTACCTACAGGAGTGGTATGCATCTTGCATTCAGTGTTGTTATTCTTTTTATTTTGTGTCTTATTCATTGATGTATTGTGCATTTTATTGAATATGGTGACAGATATAACTGTGCTGACATGGATGACAACCTATTCCCATGGCTATAGATTTGCTTATATAACATACTCCATCCTCAATGAGACCCAGGATATTCACAGAACAGGAAAACATATGCAACCTTGGTTTTCTCACATCAGAATGAATCTTTTGGCATTGCTGGAATTTGAACTCAAGGCCTATCAGGCCCAATTGGTGAATGGGTCATGTTTAGCACAGCAGCCTGTGAGCCTCTAAGGAGCTAGGCCATTCCTGGGACCCGAGATTGAGCCCTGGTGGGAGGGCAATATAGTCATAAATTCATAATTAAACAAAGGATCTATATTTCCAAACATGGGTGGGCTGCATCTTGCGTTTGGTGTAGTCATCCTGGCTGAGACCCAGAATTTGCGCAGCAAAGGAAGACAGGTGCAACGACTGGCTTCTCACATCAGGGTGAATTTTTGGCAGTGCTGGGATTCGAACTCGGGGCCTAGGTGGCTCAACTGCCCAATCGGTCCACATGATCACACCAGACTGTGAGCCACTAAGGAGATGGGCTTTTCCCAGGAACTGAGATAAAGCCACAGGGAGGCAAAAATAGTCCTCAATGCATCATTGAAACATGGGATGTATATTCACATCCGTGTTTGGACTGCATCGTGCATTGAGTGTACTTGTTGTGTTTATTTTGTATGCTATTCATGGATGTATTGTGTATTTTCTTACATATATGATGACAGGTATAACTGGACTGACATGGATAACAACTTATTCCCATGACCAGAGGGTGGCCCATGCATTCTGCATCCTAGCTGAGACCCAGGACTTGCACAGGAAAGGAAAATAGATGCAACAATTGACTTCTGACACAAAGATGAATCTTTTGGCAGGGCTTGGATTTGAACTCGGGGCCTAGCAGGCACAATTGGTGAATGGGTCCACATGAGCACACCAGCCTGTGAGCGACAAAGAGCTAGGCATTTCCAGTACCTGAGTTTGAGCCCCACTGTGGGGAGAATGGGGAGCACAATAGTCATCCATTCATAAGCTGAAGGTAGAATGCAAATAAGTACATATTTGTATAGAGTAGGATTGTGGTGACCTGTGATGAAATCCAATCTGTGAGTACCTATTTTCTGATGCATCCATTTCATGTATATGATGATTATTGTCATGCTTCATCAACTCTTCTTTACAAATAATCTATACCCCATGAGTCTTATGTACCATTTCCTACTCACATCATGCATGAACTACTCATTCAAGGATGAGATCTTTTGCATGCCACGGCTCTTCCTAGGTCCAGAAACGAGTATCTCAGGATCTCCCGCCATTCCCTCCTCCTAGGGGGACTGAATTCAAGCCTTAGTCCTGGAAAAGATACTTCTTATATACATTTTAATGATAGGATTTATACTTAAGTTCAGATGTTCAGTCCATATTGTGTTTGGTGTGTTTATAAATTTTATTTCTCATTTTATTCATTTATTTACCATTTATTTTTACTGACTCTGATGACACCTCTACCATTTATTACATTGTTTACATCCTATCACATAGAATCTAGATTGTAGATGTGTTCTCCATCATGCTTGGCAATGTGAGGATCTGAACTCAGTGCCTAGCAGGCCCAATTCATGAATGGGTGAGATTGAGCATGGGAGCCTCTAGACAATGAAGCTGTCAAGTGGTTCCCAGGCACTGAGATCGACCCCCATGTTTGGCCAAAAGAGTGATACATGGATAGGCAGACGGTGGTATACAAATAAATATATATTGTTAAAGAGTGCCAGAGCCGTCTATCTATGATTGAATGACACCTACTACATTCCTACCAACTCTTAGGTATTTATTATACCACCATTGAAGGAATATTATTCTTTTTATGCTTAATAAACTATACGTTAATCAGCATCCTAGGACTATTGCATCCAATTTTAGACTAGACGGATGCATGAACTACTCATTCAATTGGTATTCCCATGCATAGGAATGAGTCTCTTGTGATCTGCCATTGGTGTCAGGACTGGGATTTGAATCCAGGGCTTATGTTGACAGGTTGGCTTATGGCTTCACTAATAGCTCACCAGAATCAGCAATGGCAGGTCAGGTCTACTTTGTAGCCATGTTATTCAGACCCAGGATGGTCACCATGCCCCAAAAAATCTTAAAATGCCAGTCTTCTGCAGCACTTTTTGTGCTTTCCAGCTATTTTTTCTTCCTGCAAGCCCTCTGGCCTAGGATCTCAGGATCGGCTATGGGTCTGGAGACTGCACCTCAGCCTAGGGAGATCCAAGCTGAGGAAGTGTTTCCACGACCTGACTTCAAGTCCCATGGATGGCTAATAAATAAATAAATAAATAAAAATATTAATTATTTAACTAAATAAAAAAAATAAAGCTCCCTGGTTTGGAATTTCTGCCAGTTTTCTTTCCTAGCCTGGGATTTGAACTCAGGGTGTTGGTAAATTTGTAGCAATGTGAGGTAAGAGTTGCCACAACTTGAGTTCAAACCCCGTGCCAACCACAAAAGAAAAACTAAGTCACTGACCTCATCAGGGTGAAGTAGTTGTGGAGATGGGAGGGAAGGGATGGTAGGGAGAAAACAAAGAAGGAATCAACAATGCTCAATAGGAAAAGTACTCATTACCTTGCTCCTGTAACTGTAACCCCTCTGTAAAACACTTTTGCAATAAAAAAGTACAAAAAAAGAGAAACGATGTCATTCTCAGAGAAGCACTTTAGAGGTAAGGAAAGGATGTCTGAATAGCTGTACAAATTCCACACTGCTTTATTTTAATGTTCAGTATGGAACTGAGTAAACATAACTGTTTCCATTAAAAAAAAGAAGTCACTATCTTGGAACTGGGGCAGGTATTTCTGCCACTGCTAGGATTTGAGATCACTGTCCAGGTAACTCTTTTATACCATGGGTGAAGGCGAAGCTCACTGTCCTTGAGGAAAAGAAATTCAGGCTAGAGTTCCCAGGGCCTGAATGAAGGCTATGCAATGGAAAAAATGTTTCTATACATGTTTAATATATGATATAGACTTACATATGTATGTTAATTTCATATTATGATTTTTATTATTGGTTTTGTATTTTGTTTTTCTTTTATTCATTTATTGATTGATTATTGTATTTAGTATTATTATACACATAATATTTATTACAATTTGCACATCTATAATAAAATTCTATACAATAATTTAGGATATTGACTCATTTTTATTAATATTTTATTAAGTGTTGAAACATAATACATAATTAAATGGGAGCATTTGTCACAGTCTTCACATGTTTAGAGTCTCTCCCAAGTATGAACTTTATACAATCTTTGGACATCTTCCTATTGGGATTTCTTTAAATGATTTATAGTCAGAAACCTTTTCCTGAGAATAGGCAAGTAAGGGATAAAATTGTAAGAGTGGGGCTAGAAATGTGGCTTAGTGGTAAAGAGCTCACTTAGCATGCATTAATGCCAGGGTTTAATCCTCAGTACCACATACTCAGAAAAAGCCAGAAGCTGTGGTGTGGCCCAAGTGGCTAATCTTGAGAAAAAGGAGCTCAGAGACAGTACCCAGGACCTAAGATCAATCCCAAGGACTGCCAAAAACAATAGACGAAACGTCAGTGGCTCACACATGGAACTCTAGCTTCTCAGGAGGCTGAGACTTGAAAACCAAAGTTCAAAGACAGCCTAATCAAGGAAAGCCTGTTAGACTCTTATCTCCAGTGAACCATGAAAAGACCCCATGTGGCACTGTGGCTCAAGTGGTTGAGTGTTCGCCTTGACCTGAGGGTCTAAAGGACAGTGCCCAGGCTTGAGTTCAAGACACACAATTGGGAAAAAATGTGAGGGTTAATCAAGATACTTTTCCTATTCGCTAATTATGAGAACATCCTTTGGAAAATGAACACTGATGTATACCAGAATTGGAGTCAGAGCTTAAGGTTCAAGTGTAACACATCCATATGCCCAGCCTCTCAGACTCTATCATTTTAATCTTGTGACCTACAGGATTCTTAAATGTCCAATGTTGAAAGGCTTAATATGCTCCCCAAGCCCTTTGTGATAAGCAGTTGACTTTTATTGTCAAGGTCATCACAGTTCTGAACATAGGAGAACACCAGTATTTCAGGCCCGTCATCCTAGCTCAGGAGGCTGAGGTCTGAGGATCACAGGGTGAAGCCAGGCAGGGCAGAAAAGTCTATGACACTCTGACTTCCACTTCTGAAAGGTCGGATGTTCAAGAGCTTCCTGTGTTTCCCTTGGTGATGAGAAGTACTTGGACCCTAAATGTTCTTAGAGTTCTTGAGCTATAGAAGCAAGAAAGAAACATTATTGATCCATACTTCAGGTTTGTTCAGCCCTATACTTCATGTTTGTTAGTTTGTTTCTTTCTTTTTTTATTATTGTAGGAGTTGATGTCTGGGCCTGGGAGCTGTTCTTGAGCTCTTCAGCTCAAGTCTTGTGCTCTACCACTTGAGCCAAAAGCCACTTCAGCTTTTCTGGTGGCCCATTGGAGCTAAGTGTCTCAACGACTTTCCTGTCCAGGCTGGCTTTGAACTATGATCCTCAGATCTCATCCTCCTGAGTAGCTAGAATGACAGGCATGAGTGACAAGCACCTAGCTTCCACTTCAGGTTTCTTAGTAGTGAATTGGAGATAATAGGCTAATAGGACCTTTTGTGTCTGGGATAATTTGGAACCCATATCCACAGATCTCAGCTTCCTAAGAAGGCAGGATGAGAGAAATCAGCTATAGACCCCTAGGCTGTGGCCTTTGCTGCAAGGGGGTCCATGGCTCCATGCGGTGGAGTGTTAGTCATGAGCCCAAGAGGTAAGGGTGAGAGCTTAGGCCCCTAGTTCAAGGTTCATTACTGAGAAAAAAACAAAACAAACAATTGTCTGTAGTAGACAACTCACTAGTCTTCAATAATACATAATTTTGTCCCTCCCATGGAGACATATCTGAGCCTCAATATTCTTGTCTGCATAATCATCTCAGTGGGGAGATCTTACAAAGACCCAATGAAAGAATGCACGTGGTGAAGGACACAGCACATGGCAGTCTTTGCATGACTCAGCACACAGCATCCTGTGAAAGAATCAGAACCCAGCACCAATGCGGGACTCAGCACCCTGCACCCTGTGAAGGACTCGGTACATAGCACCATGTGCAGGACTCAGCAGAGAGTACCCTATGGAGGACTCATCACATAGCTCTGTTCCACAAGCTGTCATTAGACTTAGGGTGCTCTAATCAATATCACCATTCTTTGAGGAACATTTCACAAACCACAAAAGTTCACACCTAAGTGTTTAGTGGGATGTTTTATTTGGGGAGGGGCTTAGTCATGGAGCTTGAGCTTAAAGCTTGGGGATCTTATTGTTCTAATAACATTTGCACAAGGCTAGAACTCTACCACTTCGATCCATATTTCAAAGAGTATAGCAGACTTCCCGCCAGGTTTTAAAGCCCCAGAGCGGCCAGGATATCGGGGGTACGCCAGGGTAAGCCAGGATGATGGGGGTACCCATGGAGCTGGGTTGCAGCAGTTTATATCTGGCTAAGTCAGGTGAGGTGGCAGCTGTCAGCACCAAACTCCTAGCTTGCTCTGTCGTGTGGTATTTGAAGTACTGTCCTTATATAGTTGCAGTTAGAACATAGTACCTCTTTTTGGTGGCAGTCCTGGGGCTTGAGTAAGGGCTTTGACACTGTCCCTAAGCATTTGTGCTCAAGGGTAGAACTCAATTGATTGAAACACAGCAGAACTTCCAGGTTTTCTGTTTATGTGGCACTGAAGAATCGAACCCATTGCTTCATGCTCATTAGGTTAGCACTTAACCACCGAGCCCCAGGAGTGAAGGAGGTATAAATAGATAGAGATTGCTATATATAAGCATTATATACACAGAAAGATGTCTGTATATTATTATTTTATAGATATTACTATCAATTATTACTTATTAAATTATGTCTCCATTTAATGATGTGTCCCAGTTAATAATTAGTAAAGCATTAACTAAATTACTCAATATCCTATTATTGTTTATCACATATGTACATACATCCCTACACATAATTTCATATGTTATAGAATGAGACAGATGTCTATGCATTATTAAATTATGCATCATGTGTTACTACCAATTATTAGATATTTATGTTTCCATGACATTTTTATTCTGGTAATACTTAATAAAATTTTAAACTTAATCCACATCCTATAGTTTTTGTTTCTAATTTTATCCTAGAATGATTCACTACTAATTCAGTCTGTTTTTCATTTATTGTAGTGACAACTCTTCCACCTACGACATTTTTTACATTTATGACATCCTATTACATAACATATAGATTTGCATCTGAATTATACATCTTACCTGTCACCGAGCACTTTCAAAGAAAAAGAAAACATGTGTCACGCTCGGCTTCTCACTCCAAGATTACATTTTTTGGCAGTGGTGGGATCTAACTCAGGGCCTAGAAGGCTCGATTCATGAATGGCTGACTGTCAGCACAGCAGCCTCTAGCCAATTCAGCTGCCAGGCACTTCCCAGGCCCTGAAATCGAACTCCGTATGTTGACCCCATATTGTGCTTAGTGTACTTATTCATCTTATTTTTTGTTTTGTTCATTTATTTACCATTTATTTTATTGACTGTTATTACACATGAAATATTTATTACAGTTATTACATAGGATATAGATTTGCCTATGTATGAAACTTCACACCTGATTCCCAGGACTTTCACAGAAAAGCAAAACATGTGTTGCCATGGGTTTCTTACTGCACGATTCAATTTTTGTTAGTGTTGGCATCTGAAGTTACAGCCTACAAGGCCCAATTCATGAATGGATGAGTGTCAGCATGCCAGCCTGAGGCATATTGAGCTGACAAGCATTTACAGAACTTGAGATCCAGCTCTAGGAGTTGACAAAATTAGAACAGATTGACATGCAGATGGTAGAACAAAAATAATTATTGATTTTTATAGAGTACCAGAGATGTCTATACATTATTCAGTTATATAGGCTACATTCCTATCAATTCTTGGGTATTTAGAATACCTCCATGTAATTAGTATTGTTTTCATCCTTAATTATTGATTAAATCAACCACTGTTCTGAAACTATTGTGTAGATGTAATTAATAGTATTCTTTGAATGTGTCAAAAATATTCATCAAAATCCATTAGCCTCCTAAAATCATTCTATTTATATAGTAGCAATCAGAAACAATTACTTCAACCTTGCCATTCATAATCTTCCATTGGTATTCCTATGAATAGGAACGAGACACTTAGGATCTCCCTCCATTGGTAGAGGTCAGGACCAGGCTTCAAACACAGGGCCTATATTGCCATGCTAGCCTATGGCTTCCCTGGTAGTCCGCCAGCCTTCAGCAATGCCAAGTTACCAACATTCTTCAACCAGGTCATTCAGACGCAGGATGGTCACCTAGCAAAGAAAACAAATGTAAAACTGGTAGCCATCTGCAAGTTGCCAGTTTTTTTTTTTCTGTGTCGCATTAATTATTTTTTTTCTTGTCAGCCTCTGGGTCCCAGGATCTCAGATTCGGCTGTGGTTCCAGTGGCTGCACCCCAGCCTAGAGTGATCAAAGCTGAGGCAGAATTGCCATGAGCTGAATTCAAGCCCTGTGCTTGACAAAAGAAAAATACCTACCTACCTACCTACCTACCTACCTACCTACCTACCTACCTACCTACCTACCGACCTACCTACCTACCTACCGACCTACCTACCTCCCTACATACATACAAAAATTATGAGGCTCCTTGGCTTGGAATTCGTGCCATTTTTTCTGCCAGGCCTGAGATTTGAACTCAGGGTCTGGGTAAATCTGCAGCACTGTGGGGGATGGAGAAGATCACCATTCTGGAAGATAAGAAAGTCAGGCCTGTTTCTAGGGCCTGAATTCAAGTCCTAGCACTCGAAAAAATAATATTCGTATATATTTTAAGTACATGAATTTTATTGACCTACACATTTTTACTGCATATTGCAGTTAGTGTATTCATTTTATTTTGTGTTTTGTTTCTTATATATTTTAGTGAATATGATTACACATAAAATATTTTTTGCATCCTATTACATAAGACATAGATTTGCCTATGCATTCTACATCATTCCTGAGTCCCAGGAATTTCACCAATAAAGAAACCAAGTGGGACAATTGGCTTTCCACCAGGATTAAGTTTTTGGAAGTTCTGTGAATTGAACTCAGGGCCTAGCAGGCCCACTTCATGAGTGTGTAAATGTTAGCACACCAGTCTGATGCAAGAGAAGTTGGCAGGCAAATTTGAGGACCTGAGATCAAGCCCTAGGAATGGCCAATATATAAACAGATAGATGATTAGACTGCGGTGTGTGTGTGTGTGTGTGTGTGTGTGTGTGTGTGTGTGTATGTGTGAGTGTGTGTGTTGTGAGCTGCTTTCAATCAGGGCTATCCCTCTACCACTGGAGCTACACAGTTTTACTTCTGACTTTGTTGGCACTGAAGTTGGAGTGGGATTTCAAGGACTTTCCTGCCTAGTGTGAATTTGACTATGATCCTCCTATCACAGCCTTGTAAACATCAATAAGGACTGCTGAGAGCCACTGGTGCCTGCCTAATCATTGGTCTTGCAATTCTTGGACAGACCAGTGATTTCCCTGTCCTTGAGTTAAAATGGTGGGAGCTGGAGCCCACAATTAGAATCTTGGTCCTGCCACCTCCAAATGGAAAGAGATTCTTAGAAACACATTCCTATGTATATGAATACCAATGCAACATTATGTATGTTATGATTGAATGGGCAGCTCTTAAATAATTCTACGATAAAATTATACACAATTATATTATAGGACACTGATCGATTTTAATCAATACTTTATGAAGCATTTAAACAATCACGTTCATTAAATGGAGGCATAATGAAATACCTAAGAATTGGGCATCACATAGTATAAAGGTGCCATTTTTTCTGCTAGGACTGGGATTGGAACTCATGGTCTGGGTAACTCTGTTGCACTGTTTTGAAAGGGGAAGCTAGCCTTCTTGAAGCCAAGAAATTCATGTCTGTTCCTGACATCTGAAATCTATCCTCAGTACTAGAATACATCCTATTTGTGTACATTTTAAGTATATGATTTATATTTACATACATAGGTTGACTCCATATTGCATTCAGTGTAGTTATTAATTTTATTTTTGTTTTATTCATGTGTTTGTGGGGCACATGGGCAGCAATGATGGTGCTGAGAGGAAGTTGAGTGGGCACAGCCCAATTGTTTACCTTAAAATCTGATTGGATATAGCTTAGGTGCATGATAAGGTGTGACCTTTACAGTGATTGGTTGGTTCCTTTCCCTCCCCTTCCATGCCTCACAATTTTTTCCCTTTAAATGGTGCTTGCTGTGTGGTAATAAACGAGTTCTTGCTTGACTTGACTCCCCACTGTGTCTGAATGTCTCCCCGCCTAAGGGAGACTGGGGAATGGCGAGTGGCACACTTACCTTTCCTTGGGCCCCATCCACCTTTTGGGGGCAAACAAAGACCCAACATTTATTGACTGTTTATTTTATTGACTAATATGGCACATAGAACATTGGTTACATTGATTAAATAGGATATAGATCTGTATATGTATTCTACTTATACCTGACACCCAGGAATTTCACAGAAAAGGAAAACATGTGTCACCATCAGTTTCTTACTTCATGATTCATTGTTTGGGCATGATGGCATCTGAACTCAAGGCCTACAGGGCCAAATTCATGAATGTGTGTGTGTCAGCATGCCATCCGGGAACAAATTGAGTTGATAGACAGTTCCCAGGATCTGAGATCGAGTACCAGTGGTTGACAAAATAAGAACAGATTGACACACAGATTGTAGTACACTAATAAATACATATACATTTACAGAGATGTCTATCCATTGTTCACTTATATATACTACATTCCTACCAATTCTTGGTTATTTATTATACATCCATGTAATTAATATTATTTTTTTATTGTGAAAATAATGTATAGAGGGTTAAAATTACATGGGCAAGATAATAAGTACATTTTTTATCAAGCATTGTAGCCTCCTCCTTTGTTTCCTCTTCCCATCTCTTCCCATCCTCCCCTCTGCCCCCCCCACCCCATCCTCCCTGAGCCTTTATCCCCCACCCCCCCCCCCCCCCCGCGCACCAAAGTTATAATGTTCATTTTCGACATTACGACTTGTACATCTCTTTTTTGCAATGGGTCCATCTGTATTCCTATTTAAATGATTTGTTTTTCTCCTTCCCCTCCACAAATTATACTGACATCAAGTACAGTGAAAGCAGGGGTAATACTGTGGGGGAGGGACATACAAAGCAACAAAGAAACAATCTTATGAATGTGTTAGAAACAATCGCATGAAAGAAAAAAAACATTTGAGTACATATCTTAGGGTTCATTTCCCTAATATCACCTTATCTGACCTTTTCTGCTTTACTCAGACATATACTAGTAATTGCAAATAAGGGAAAACATGGGATAGGGTACTAGCCTTGAGCTGATGAGAACCCAGGCCCAGAATAAATAAATAAATGTTATTATTTTTATCTTTAATAAAGTATTAAGTAAATCAGTGTCCTGAAATTATTGCGTCCCGGTGAGAAATAATATTCTTTTAATGTTTCATAAGATATTAAATAAAATCAATCAGCCGACTGAAATCATGAAGTCTAATTGTGTACAAGTATCATTCATGAGCATGTCATTCAACTGTGACAGTGATAATATTCCATCATTATTCCTGTGGATGGGAACGAATTTCTTAGGATCTCCCACCATCTGGAAGTGGCATGACTGTATTTGAACTGTAAGCCTATGTTGCTGTGCGGGACTATGGCTTCTCCAATAGCCCTCAATTAAAAAAAAATATTTAGCTCCCTGGTTTGCAATTCATGACATCTTTTTCTGCCAGGCCTGGGATTTGAACTCAAGGTCTGGGTAAATATGCAGCACCGTGACGGAAGGGAATCTGAACATGCTTGAAGACAAAAGTCAGGACTGTTCCCTAAGTCTGAATTCAAGCCTCAGGGCTGGAAAACATACTCCTTATATCCATTTTAAAGATAGGATTTATACTTCCATACAGCTAGTCAGACCATATTTTGTTGGGTGTGGTTATTCATATTATTTCTTGTTTAATTCATTTATTTACCATTTATTTCATTGATTCTGATGACCCCTCTACCATTTATTACATTGTTTACGTCCCATCACAGCATCCAGATTTGTAAATATGTTCTCCATCATGCCTGAAACTCAGGACTCTCACAGAAAAGGAAAACATGTGTCACACTTGGCTTCTTACTCCAACATTAAATTTTTGGCAGTGCTGGGATGTGAACTCAGGGTTTAGCGAGCCCAATTCATGAATGGATGATTGTGAGCATGGCAGCCTCTAGCCAATGAAGCTGTCAGGTGGTTCCCAGGTGCTGAGATCCAGCTCCAGGTTTGGCCAAAACAGTGATACATGGATAGGCAAAGGGGGTATACAAATAAACATATATTATTAAGGAGTGCCAGAGCCATCTATCTATGTTTGAATGACACCTAAGACATTCCTGCCAACTCTTAGGCATTTATTATACCACCATTGAAGGAATATTATTCTTTTCATGCATAATAACCTATTAATTAAGATCAATCAGAGTCCTAGGATTATTGCATCCAATTTTAGACTAGACCAAAACATGAACTACTCTTTCAATTGGTATTCCTATGCATTGGAAATAGTCTCTTGTGATCTCCTGCCATTGGTAGGTGTCAGTACTGGGATTTGAACCCGGGGCTTATGTTCACAGGTTGGCCTATGGATTCCCTGATAGCATGCCAGCCTTCAGATATGACAGGTCAGGTCCACTTTGCAGCCATGTTATTCAGACCCAGGATGGCCACTGTGCAAAGAAAAAAACAGAAAACCCTAAGCCTTCTGCAGCTTGCCACTTTTTGTGCTATGCTACGTTTTTTTTCTTACTGAAAGCCCTCTGGGCCTAGGATCCCTAGATTGGCTATGGGTCGGAGGATGCCCCACCCTAGGGTGACTGAAGCTGAGGCAGAGTTGCCATGACCTGAGTTCAAGCCCCATGTTGGCAAAATACAGAATAAATAAAAATATTAATTAATTATTTAACTGAATTAAAAAAGAAATAAAGCTCCCTTGTTTTGAATTTCTACCAGTTTTCTTTCCTAGCCTGGGATTTGAACTCAGGGTCTTGGTAAATATGTACCAATGTGAGGGATAGTGCATATTTGCCACTACTTGAGTTCAAACCCCATGCAAATCCAAAAATAAAAATTAAGTCACTGAGCTTGGCAGGGGGAGTAGTTGTGGAGATGGGAGGAAAGGAATGGTAGGGGGAAAACAAAGGAGGAGGCAACAATGCTCAATAGGAAATGTATTCATTACCATACTCATTTAACTGTAACCCCTCTGTACAACATTTTTACAATAAAATAATGAAAGAAAGTAGTGCTCAGACAAGCATTTTGGGGTTAAGAGAAAGGTGTCTGATAGATGTGCAAAATTCTACACTGCTTTTTTTTTTAATGTTCAATACGTAACTGAATAAACAAAACTACTTCCATTAAAAAAATTAAGCCACTGTCTTGGAACTGGGGCCAGTATTTCCATCATTGCTGGGATTTGATCTCACCATCAAGGTAACTATTTTGCATCATGGGTGAAGGCAAAGCTCACTGTCCTTGAGGATAAGAAATTCAGGCTAGAGTTGCCAGCTTCTGAATGAAGGCCCTGCAATGGAAAAATATTTCTATATAGGTGTAATATATGATATATATTTACATATATATGTTTATTACAAATTACAATTTTTATTATTGATTTTGTATTTATTTTATTTTTTACTTTTCATTTACTTATTGTTTATTGTATTTTGTATTATTATACACATAATATTTAGTACATGTTGTACATCTATTATTAATTTATACACAATAATTTAGGACATTGACTCATTTTTCATTAATATTTTATTAAGTGTTGAAACATGATACATAATTAAATGGAAGCATTTGTGACAATCTTCACATGTTTAAGGTCTCTCCCAAGTATGAACTTTGTCTTCTTTATCTTTAGAACATTCCTATAAGAATTTCTTTAGATGATTTTTACTCAGAAGCCTTTTCTTGGGGATAGTCAAGTGGAGGGATAAAATTGTAAGGGTGGGGCTAGAAATGTAGCTTAGTGGTAGAGAGCTGGCTCAGCATGCATGAATGGTAAGGTTTGAATCCTCAGTGACACAGACTCAGAAAAAGCCAGAAGCTGTGGAGTGGCTCAAGTGGTACAGTGCTAGACTTGAGAAAAAGGAGCTCAGAGACAGTACCCAGGCCCTTAGTTCAAGCCACAGGTCTGGCAAAAAACAGCAGGCCAGTTGCCTGTATCTCACAACAGGAACCTTAACTTCTCAGGAGGCTGAGATCTGAAGATCACAGTTCAAAGACAGCCTAGGCAAGGAAAACCTGTTAGACTCTTATCTCCAATGAACCACAAAAAGACCACATGTGGTGCTGTGGGTCAAGTGGTAGAGTATTCGCCTTGAGCTGAAGGGCTCAGCGACAGAGCCCAGGCTTGAGTTTGAGACACAAAACTGGAAAAATGTGAGGGTTAAGCAAATTACTTTTCCTATTTTTTAATTAGGAGAACATTCTCTGGAAAAATGAATGTTCATGTACACCAGAATTGGAGTTAGAGCTCAAGGTTCAAGTGTAGCCCATCTATATGCATAGCCTCTCAGACTCTAGCATTATAAACTTGTGTCTGAAAGGTCCAATGTTGAAAAGCCTAATATGCTGCCCTTGACTTGTAATGCCAATGTTATTACAGTTCTGAACCTAGCAGAGCACCAGTAGCACATGCCCATCACCCTAGCTCAGGAGGCTGAAGTCTGAGGATCACAGGATGAAGCCAGCCAGGGCTGGAACGTCTATGACACTCTGACTTCTATTGCTGACAGGTCAGATGTTCAAGAGCTTCCTGTGTTTCCCTTGGTAATGAGAAGTTACTTGCACTCTAAATGTTCTTAGAGTTCTTGAGTTATAAAAGCAGGCAAGAAAAATCATGGACCAATCCTGGGTTCACATGAAGTTCTCAGCTTCTAAGCCCTAGCCCTGTTAGCAGGAAGAAATCGAGTGTAACAATATTTGAAGGCAGAAAATAGTTTCAAAAGCAAGACTAGGCAAAGAGACCTAGGCCTACAGGATTAGGAGGCAGAATTTACTCAAGCAACAGGTAAGCGAGCTGCAAAACCACTTCATTCATTCCAGACACGGCCACCAATGAGGGGTAACATGAAACATTTGTCAGAGTTACACAAAGATCAGGCTTTTCTCTTCCTCTTCAAACAATGACTAATTAACCTTCCTCCCTCAGGTGAAGGGAACCCCAGGCTACCTTTAGGTTAACAATAGAGAGTCTTGCACTTTGGTCTTAGGGAGTGGGGTTTTTTTTATTGTGAAAATACTGTACAGAGGGGTTACAATTACATGGGCAAGATAGTGAGTACATTACTTATCAAACATTGTAGTCACCTCCTTTTTTTACCCTTCCCATCCCTTCCCATCCTCCCTCCCCCCCACCGAATCCTCTCCCCCCAAGTTGTAAAGTTCGTTTTCGACATGACAACTTGTACTTCTCATGGTTGCAACAGGTCCACCTGTATCCTTATTTAAACGACTTGTTTTTCCCCTTCCCCTCCACAAATTATACCGACATAAAATACAGTGAAAGCAAGGGTTATACTGTGGGGGAAGGACATACAAAGCAACAAAGAAATAGTCTTATAATTGTGTTAGAAACAAATGCATGAAAAAAAAACATTTAAAATACATATCTTAGGGTTCATTTTCCTAACATCACCTTATCTTACCTTTTCTGCTTGACTCATACGTATACTATATATTGCAAATAAGGGAAATCATGGGACCTATGGTTTTTGGGCCTGGCTTACTTCACTTAATATAATTTTTTCCAAGTCTTTCCATTTCCTAACAAATGGAGCAATGTCATTTTTTCTGCTGGAGGCATAGAATTCCAATGTGTATATGTACCCCATTTTCTTGATCCATTCATCTACTGAGGGACATCTGGGTTGGTTCCAGATCCTAGCTATGGTAAATAATGCTGCTATATGCTGATATAAAGGGGATACAAATAGGGAAAGAAGAAATAAAACTCTCCCTCTTTGCAGATGACATGATCTTGTATTTAAAGAATCCCATAGGCTCCACTCCCAAATTAATCAAGCTGATTCAAAACTTTGGCAAAGTAGCAGGGTATAAAATTAACCCCCCATAATCAATGGCTTTTCTGTATGCCAACAATGAGAAAAGTGGGGCTGAAATTAGGAAAGCAACTCCATTTGTAATAGCCCCACAAAAAATAAAATACCTAGGAATTAACTTAATCAAAGAAGTGAAGGACTTCTATGATGAAAACTTCAAAATCTTGAAAAAGGAACTCAAAACAGAGCTTAGAAAATGGGAAAAAACTCCCATGCTTTTGGATTGGATCAAAACAACTTGGTACTGGCACAAGAACAGACCTCAGGACCAATGGAATAGAATTGAAAACCTAGAAATGAACCTATAGACCTATGACCATCTAATCTTTGATAAGGGAGCTAAAAAACTAGAATGGAAGAAAGACAGCCTCTTCAGTAAATGGTGCTGGCAAAATTGGTTAACTACTTGTAGAAAACTAAAGCTAGATCCTTATATATCACCCTGCACCAGAATTAACTCCAAATGGATCAAAGACCTTGGAGTCAAAGCAGGCAATCAGCAACATTGCAGGATGGAATAGGATGGAATAGGAGAAACCCTAGGTCGCCTTGGTGCAGGCCAAAATTTTCTTAATAGAGACCCGGAAACACAACAAATCAAAGAAAGCTTGGACAAATGGGATTGCATGAAGTTCCAGATCTTCTGCATGGCAAAGTACATAGCTAGCAAGATCAATAGAAAGCCCACGGATTGGGAGAAGATCTTCACTAGCCATACAATGGACAAGGGTCTCATATCGAAAATATACTTGGAACTCAAAAAATCAAATCCCCCAAGAACAAATCCTCAAAGAAACAACTGCACAATAAATAAGTGGGCTCATGACTTAAAGAGAAACTTCTCTGAAGAAGAAAGAAGGATGGCCAATAGACACATGAAGAAATGCTTAACCTCCCTAGCCATAAAAGAAATGCAAATCAAAACAACATTGAGATACCACCTCACCCCAGTTAGAAAGTCAAAAATCAAGAACTCTAATAACAACAGATGCTGGAGGGGATGTGGACAGAAAGGAACCTTACTTCATTGTTGGTGGGAGTGTAAACTTGTTCAACCACTTTGGAAAGTAGTATGGAGGTTCCTCAAAATACTCCACATATAGCTCCCCTATGACCCAACAGTCCCACTTTTGGGCATTTACCCAAATGTTTACAAACAAGACCACACTAAAGCTACCAGCACAACTATGTTTATTGCAGCATTATTTACCATAGCTAAGATCAGGAGTGGGTTTTTGACTCTCCATTTGTCAGATTTGAAGGCCCTTCTACCTTTGCCAGTCCATTCTCCTTCCTTCAATCTCCACATCATTAAGGCAAATCCCCCAGTCCAAGGAGAGTCAGAGCCCTTTCTCTTCTGGCTCCAAGCACCTGAGTTAGAAACTGGCTCTGCCCTCTTGACTCTGGGGCCCTCGGCTGCCTGAGAAGTGGGAAAGATACAGTCTTTCTGTTCTGTGGTTGTGTGAAGGCCATGTTGGTGTCCTGGCACACTGCAGAAGACCTCATGACTGGGTAGTGTTCCCTTCTTTCCGCCTGACATCCAAGTCTAACTCTGGATTTTTCTTGAATGTGCTACTGAGTAATCAAACCCAGGGCTTCCTGCATGCTAGACAAGCACTCTCTCACTAATCCACATTCCCAGCCCCTTCATCTTTTTCTTAATGGTAGTTTTTACATAATTATGCTACCATTTTATGTCCCCAATTTTAATTTTCTGAATACTGGTTGCTTCTAAGAAACTTAATTTTCTCTTCCCCTGCCTGGTTTGTGCCTGTTCCTGCATTGGCCTCATAATAAAATGTAAATAAAGGCTGCTGAGGGTGACCTGCTTTAGGCAGATGGCTGCACAGATTGTTGTGTATGTCTGTTTGTTGCCACTCCTGGACCTTGAACTCAGGATCTGGGCACAGTCAATGAGCTGCTTTATTGAAGGCTAGCCCTCCAACACTGGAGTCATATGACTATACTTCTGGCTTTGTTGCTCCTGAAGTTGGACTAAAGGACTCTTCTGCCTAGAGTGACTTTGACCATGATCCTCCTATCACAACCTTATAAGTATCAAAGTGGACTTTTGAGAGCCACTGGTGCCTGCCTAATCATTGGTCTTGTTGTTATTCTTGAACACACCAGTGAGTTCCCTATACTCGGGTGGGATCTGGAGCCCACAGTTTGAATCCTGTTCCTGCCACATCCAAATGGCAGGAGATCCTAAGAAATTCATTCCTATCCATATGAATACCAATGGAATGTGATGTATGTCATGATTGAATGGGAAGTTCATAAATGATTCTAGGATAAAATTGTAAACAATTAGATTATAATACACTGATCATTTTTAATGATTACTTTATGAAACATTTAAACAATCACATTCATTAAATGGAGGCATAATGAAATACCTCAGAACTGGGTGTCACATGTATAGAGGTGCCATTTTTTCTGCCAGGACATTCCTTAGTTAATTTTTATATCCCATTTTCTGAATGTAATTTGGTATATGAAACTAGGATATATTATAAATCAATTATTCAAACAGTTTTATCAGAAATGTTTATAGTGAAATATAGAGATAAATCCAAATTATATATATTTTGAAGACAGTGCTTGGTTAGTCCTCTTCTCATATTCCCCATTCCTTCATGAGAATAATACACATTGTAAGGTAATGCATAGAATGTTTTGATGAGATAGATGGACTTTAAACCAGTGAGTTACTCTATGCTGCATTTTGTTTATTTTATATCCAGAAAAGCTAAATTCTTACTTTATCGTTTTCCTTAGGCTTTATACTCAGATTTAATCTCTGATGTGTGACAAATAAAGATATAAACATTTTTTAACTGTGGATAAATTTAGGATGAGGAATCTAGGTACAATGTAACTCATGCAGATAGGCTTTATAAGTCATGAGACCCTGGTATCAAAATGTTAACCAATGCTTACTGGTGTCATGCTTATGAGATTTTTTGTATTATAAACAGTGGTTATTAGAATGTTTTTGGAATCAAAATCATTTCATGGGTTAGGAACAGAAGAGAGACATTAAACACAGAACAAAATTTAAGGACGCATTCAAAATTAGTTACCAAGGTCTACATCATGTAACACAATATTTTGAAAATGCAAACTAAAGGGAATAATTTATGAAAAACATCAACATTTACAATAAATACAGAATCACTATGACTGATTTTTCTCTTATCCCAGTTGCAATATGGATTACATAATGACTTTTCTCGTGATATGTTTAGTTACGTCTTGATATTTAGTTGGAGAAGTTATATTCTTTCATATATTCATTTGTCCGATCAAAGAGGAAATGAATTTCATAGCTGACTCAACATCCAAAATAATGTTACAGATGTATCCTGCTACTTTGCCAAAGTTTCAAATCAGCTTGAGTAACTGGGGTCTTTTTTTGGATCTAAATAAATAGGTATGCAATTTTGTCAGTACTAGAAAGATTTTGACCACCATTTGTTAAGCTATTATTTTCCAGGAACTACTTCTCTCTTTTCATGAGATTTTTAATATCATTTATATCATGTGTTAATGTTCTCCTTTAGATTACCCACATTCAATATTCTACAAAGTGTAATTTGGAATAGTTTAAAGTATATAATACACTCTTGTACACTGCTCAGATTCTATTAGTTGCATAGTTTTTGTTGTTAAATCATTAGGAATTAGTTCTCAATTTGGATAATATTGGACTTATTCATTGCTTTTCTGAATTTTTTAAGTATGCCTTGATTTTGTTATTTTATTCTTTTAAATATGTGCAGATCTCACTTCGAAAACAGTCACATTCGTTTTAAACAATTTGATCCATTCAAGGGGTTTCCTACATTAGGTTGATCTAGATGTATTTAATTACAAATTAACACAACCATATTTCAGAGACACAGTTTTTTTATGGCTCTACTCCAAGTTAACATGTATTTGAGGTTTTTGTGCTTAAAAATACTGGGCAGAACATGTTTTTGTTCCTGGCAGAGTTCTACTTTTTTAGTTGTTTTTCCAGTTGTGGTGACTTCAACATATGTGTGTATTTTAATTCAATTGTTTTGTGTCAATGTTTTGTTTCTTATAACAGAAATTACAAAAATAGTCAGTGATTTAGAACTTTTCCAAATAGATTCTAAGAGAGACACTTGAAATTTTGTGAAAACTGGGAATGGGCAGGTCTTCATAATGGAGGGGATAGCAGAATAACAGACATTGTTTGACATGATTTTATTTTTTTCACCTTTTTTTAAAAATTTTACTTTATTTTATTTTATTTGTGAATATACTGTACAGAGGGGTTACAATTACATGGGCAGGATAATGCATACATTTCTTACAAAGCATTGCAGCCTCCTACTTTATTTACCCTTCACATCCTTTCACAGCCTCCCTCCACCAAATCCATCCCACCCCCACACCAAACTTGTAAAGCTCATTTTTGACATGACAAGTTGTACTTCTCATTGTTGCAACAGGTCCACCTGTATCTTTAAACAACTTTTTTTTTCCCCCATCTCCTCCACAAGTTATAATGACATCAAATATAGTGAAAGCAGGGGTTATACTGTGGGGGAGGGACATAAAAAGCAACAAAGAAATAATCTTATAAATGCGTTAGAAACACATGCATGAAAGAAAAAAAACATTAAAATACATATCTAAGGGTTCATTTTCCTAACATCACATTATCTGACCTTTTCCGCTTGACTCATACATATACTAGATATTTCAAATAAGGGAAACCATGGGACCTATGTTTCTCTGGGCCTGACTTACTTCACTTAATATTATTTTTTCCAAGTTTTTCCATTTCCTAACAAATGGGGTATGTCATTCTTTCTGATGGAGGCAGAAAATTCCATTGTGTATATATACAACATTTTCTTGATCCATTCATCTACTGAGGGGCATCTGGGTTGGTTCCATATCTTAGCTATGGTAAATAATGCTGCAATAAACATAGTTGTGCTGGTAGCTTTAGTGTGGTCTTGTTTGTAAACATTTGGATAAATGCCTAAAAGTGGGTCATAGGGGAGCTCTATGTGAAGTCTTTTGAGGAACTTCCATACTGCTTTCCAAAGTGGTTGAACAAGTTTACATTCCCACCAACAATGAAGTAAGGTTCCCTTCTGTCCACATCCCCTCCAGCATCTGTTGTTGTTAAAGTTCTTGATTTTTGCCATTCTAACTGGAGTGAGGTGGTATCTCACTGTTGTTTTGATTTGCATTTCTTTTATGGCTAGGGATGTGCCTATTGGTCATGCTTCTTTCTTCTTCAGAGAAGTTTCTCTTTAAGTCTTTAGTCCACTTATTTATTGTGCAGTTGTTTCTTTGAGGATTTGTTGTTGGGGGATTTAATTTTTTGAGTTCCAAGTATATTTTAGATATGAGACCCTTGTCTGTTGTAGGGCTAGTGAAGATTTTCTCCCAATCAGTGGGCATTCTATTGATCTTGCTAGCTTCATCCTTTGCCATGCAGAAGCTCTGCAACTTTATGCAACGCCATTTGTCCAACCTTTCTTTGATTTGTTGTGTTTCCGGGTCGCTATTCAGAAAATTTCGGCCTGAGCCAAGGAGACCTAGGGTTTCTCCTATTCCATCCTGTAATGTTTTCATATTGTCTGCTTTGGTTCTGAGGTCTTTGATCCATTTGGAGTGGATTCTAGTGCAGGGTGATATATAAGAATCTAGCTTTAGTTTTCTACAAGTAGTTAACCAATTTTGCCAGCACCATTTACTGAAGAGGCTGTCTTTCTTCCATTCTATTGTTTTAGCTCCCTTATCGAAGATTAGATGGCTATAGGTATGTAGGTTCATTTCTGGGTTTTCAATTCTATTCCATTGGTCCTGAGGTCTGTTCTTATGCCAATACCAAGCTGTTTTGATTACTAAGGCTTTATAATAGAGTTTGAAATTTGGTATTGATGTGTTTCCATTGAGGAGCGTTTTTGCTATTCGGGGTCTTTTATTGTTCCATATGAATTTTTTGGATTGCCTCTTCTATTTCCTTGAAGAATGAAGTTGGAATTTTGATAGGTATCCCATTGAATTTGTAGATAGCCTTGGAAAGTATTGCCTTTTTAACGATGTTAATCTTTCCAATCCAGAGCATGGGAGGTTTTGCCATTTTTTAAGTTCTGTGTTGATTTCCTTTTTCAAGATTTTAAAGTTTTCATCATAGAGGTCATTCACTTCCTTGGTTAAGTTAATTCCTAGGTATTTTATTTTTTGTGAGGCCATTACAAATGGAGTTGCATTTCTAATTTCAGCCACACTTTTCTCAGTGTTGGCATACAGAAAAGCCACAGATATTGGGGGGTTAATTTTATACCCTGCTACTTTGCCAAAGGTTTGAATCAGCTTGAGTAATTTGGGAGTGGAGTCTATGGGATTCATTAAATACAAGATAATTTCATCTGCAAAGAGGGAGAGTTTTATTTCTTCTTTCCTTTTTTGGATCCCTTTATGTTTGCATCTTGTCTTATTGATGTAGCTAGGCATTCTAATACTAGATTGAAGAGAAATGGAGAGAGTGGACATCCTTGTCTTGTTCCTGAGTTAAGAGGAAATGGCTTTAGTTTTTCATCATTAAGTATAATGCTGGCTGTATGTTTGTCATATACAGCCTTTATTGTATTGAGGAATGTTCCATGGATTCCTAATTTTTCCAGAACCTTCATAAAAAAGGGGTGTTAGATCTTGTAAAATGCTTTTTCTGTACCAATTGTGGTAACCATGTGGTTCTTATCTTTGCTCCTGTTGATGTGATGAATAATATTAATTGAGTTGCGTATATTGAACCAGCTTTGCATCCCTGAAATGAATCCTGTTTGATCGTGGTGTATGATTTTTTGGATGAATTGTTGAAGTCGATTGGCCAAAATTTTGTTCAGAAATTTTGCATCAATGTTCATCAAAGAAATGGGTTTATAGTTCTCTTTCTTTGATGAGTCCCTGCCTGGTTTGGGGATGAGGGTTATGATGGCTTCATAGAATGTTTTTGGTAGTGAACATTCTCTTTCAGTTTCATTGAAGAGTTCGAGGAGTATTGATGTAAGCTCTGCTTTGAAGGACTTGTAAAATTCTGCTGTAAAACCATCTGGTCCTGGACTTTTCTTAGCTGGAAGGTCTCTTATTGCTGTTTCTATTTCAAAGATTAATATGGGCCTGTTAAGGTGGTTTAACTCATCTTGTTTTAGTTTTGGCATGTCAATATTTGCTAGGAAATGATTAATTTCTGTCAAATTCTCAAACTTATTACCATAAAGTTTTGAGTAGTATTCCTTTAAAATGTTCTGGATCTTGGTTGTTTCCAAGGTGATGTTTCTATTGTCATCTCTGAGTTTATTTGTTTGGGTGTGTTCTCTTCTTTTTCTGATAAGATTTGCTAAGGGTCTGTCCATTTTGTTAAGTTTTTCGAAGAACCAACTCTTAATTTTCTTAATTCTTTCTATAGTTTTTTTGGATTCTAATTCATTTAATTCTGATTTAATTTTAATTATTTCTTTCCATTTACTGGATTCGGGTTTATCTTGATGCTCTTTTTCACGGAGGTTTAGATGTGTCATAAATTGTTGGTTTCAGATCTCTCCAATTTGTTGATGTAGGACTCAGAGCTATAAGCTTGCCTCTGAGTACTGCCTTTGCATTGTCCCACAGGAGCAGGTAATTTGTGTGTTCATTTTTGTTGAATAGCATGAACATTTGAATTTCCTTTCTAATCTCTTCCATGACCCACTCGTGATTCAACAGTATGTTGTTCAGCCTCCATGTGATACCGGACTTTCTTTGGTGGCTTTTGGTGTTGAGTTCTAATTTTATTCCCTTGTGGTCAGAGAGAATGCAAGGTATAACTTCAGTGTTTCTGAATTTAGACAAGTTTTCTTTGTGGCCTAAAATGTGTTCTATTTTAGAAAATGTTCCATGTGCTGCTGAGAAAAACATGTATTCTGATGCTGCTGGGTGAAGTGTTCGGTCAATGTCTGTTAAGTCTAGTTGATCTATGCAGCTGTTTAGATCTGCGGTTTCTCTGTTGAGTTTTTGCCGAGTTGATCTATCTAGTGGGGAGAGTGGTGTGTTAAAATCCCCAACAATTAATGTCTTTGGATCTTTGTGGGATTTGAGGGAAAGTAGTGTTTCTTGGATAAATTTGTGTGCTCCATTGTTTGGCGAATAGATATTTAGAATTGTAATATCCTCCTGAAGGAGAGATCCCTTAATTAGTATGTAGTGACCTTCTTTATCTCTTCTCACAAATTTTAATTTGAAATCTATTTTATCTGATATTAGGATTGCAACTCCCACCTGTTTATGGGGGCCATTTGCTTGGTAGATTTTGTTCCAGCCTTTAACGTTGAAAATGTGTTTGTTTTTATGGGCAAGATGTAACTCCTGAAGGCAGCAGATAGAAGGGTCTTGTTTTTTAATCCAACTAGACAGCAGACAGTCTATGTCGCTTAATTGGAGAGTTCAGTCCGTTAACGTTAAGAGATAGGACTCAGAGGTATTTCGGAGTTCCTGCCATGTTATCCACCTACTTGAGGGCTGCAAAATCTGGGTTCTTCCTATGGTTCTTGGATTCTCAGTTTGGGTGCAGTTTCATGGCCTTTATTGTGGTCTTGTTGTTTTTCTATGTGTAGGACATCTTTAAGAATCTTTTTTAGGGCTGTTTTGGTGGAGATGTATTGCTTCAATTTTTCTTTGCTATGGAAGGTTTTTATTTAGCCTTCAGTTATGAAGGAGAGTTTAGCTGGGTACAGCATTCTTGGTTGATAATTGTTTGTTTTTAGGGCATGCCATACATCATTCCAGACTCTTCTTGCTTTGATTGTCTCTGCT